>NC_056731.1:1350946902-1350961902 GCF_019279795.1 Protopterus annectens
TAGTATGGTGACATCATTAATTCTACTTTTAGCGTCTTACCTGTGGTTAGGGATGCAGAGGTGTGCTCACCTCTGGCCATTCTGATATATAAGAGCACTAAATATTACGGGAATTTCCACTGCTGTTTCCCTTCACATTCGTTATGACTGCTCACATTCGTTATGACTGCTATATTGTGACCATGTTCATTCTTCATATCTACACACACACACACACACACATATATATATATATATATATATATATATATATATATATATCGGTCTGTACATACACATGCATATACAACTACATGCTTATTTATATTTCCCATACTGTTGAATCACCGCCACTTACTGTTGCGTATACATGCTTGCATACCCGCTTACATCTAGCGTTGCCACCTTTTCATATGGCCAAAGTGGGGCATTTTTGGGACACACATCAGATTTTACAGGCCAACACATACCCATGGTCAGTACAAAGGTTAGAAATTTACATATTTGCCTAAATGAAAGCTTATTCTTGTAGCAGTTTAGTTGCCTATTCTGTTTCTTGTAACATTTAAGTATTTTACATACAGAAATAACTGTTTTATGCAACTGTTACATGAAATATGGGACATAAGTATTTCCTACAATTACAGGACATTTGCCATTGTATTCTTTTTGGTCAGGACACAACTGCCCAAAAAGGGACTGTCCCTCGCAAAGTGGGATAGGTGGTAACCCTACTTATGTCTGCTTTAAAGCGCATTAAATCACCCTATATCTGACTGCCACTATGAGAATGTGTAAGGTATATATTCCCGATAATGCACGTGGGGATACGTGCATCACAGTCATTAGTTTAATCCCGGGTCGTAGGTTCTGCAGGACCGGCTGGAGGCTGAGCAGTCTTGTGGACAACTACTGTCCATACAGCTTGTGTCCAGATGTCTACAGGACTAGACATCTTGTCGTGGCACCAAGTCTAATGTGTAGAACAGATACTTATCCCATGAGGGATATCCAAAGATTGTGGGGACCGATGATCTCGATTCCTTTGGCTTTATGAAAATAAGGTAGGGTTATACATGCAAGGGATGCATAGTTTGCAATACTGAGACTGCCTAGGGTGAGACTGCCTACTAGATATGAGTAGGGGTCACTATGTGCAGATATGGCTGCGCCTACCTAGCAGCCCGAGTATGGGTGGTTTTGGTGGACGTTCAGGAAGAGGGGAGGGTGTTGTGCTGTGGAGGGGATGATGGGTATTCAATTATGTATCCAGATGTGTTGGGGTTGCATGGCTCAGTTCAGGCCAGACCATTATGTGGGTATGTGCCGGTAACGTTTCTGTACATGTGTATCGCACTTTTTAATGTTCATATGTTTGTGGGATTGTGTTCTACAGTATGGCCTGTCAGGTTGTATTGCGGATGTGAATATTTGTTCTTTGGTTATCTTTCTGATTCACCCACTGCTCCCTCGTACACCTCCAGTTCATCTATTGTGCATCCAACCCAGTCTCCCCTTGGTGAATTTTTACATTACTCATCACCCCCCACCCCCATATTCCACAGACACCATCCATCCCTTCTCTGGTTGATGGCCCATGGCACAGTCAACAGAACACATTGCGTATACTACATATCTCTGGTACCAATATGGTTATGAGGACTACCCTAGCATTTCTGATCATCCACACGCTGTACTTCACACACATAGGTGCACGCAAATACTTATCTTTCATGACATGGTAGGTAGACCCAGGTAATACCTGTTCATCTTTGGGCTGTCCTGACAAGGACAACTTGGACCGTGAATGGGCAGATATTGGGCGAATGCTCTGACCATTGGTAGGGTTTCCACCTTTCCATATGACCAGGATGGGACATTTTCGGGACACACATCAGAGTTTACTGGCCAACACTTACCCACGGTCAGTACAAAGGATAGTACTTTATATTTATGCCTAAATATATGCTTTTATTATTGAAGCGGTTTAGTTGCTTATTCTGTTTTGTTTACTTGCTTATTCTGTTTCTTGTAACATTTAGGTATTTTATAAACGGAAATAAGTATTGTATGGGACTATTATATAAAATATGGGACATAATTATGTCCTACAATTGCAGGACATTTGACATTTATAATGGTTTTGGTATGGACACAACTGCCTAGAGGGGGACTGTCCCTCACAATGTGGGACAGGTGGTAACCCTAACCATTGGGCTAGGCTTAGCAATTGGCGGTGGGCTAACGCAATGCGTTTCGCTTCCACTTGGTATAACTATCGACACTACAATGAATACGGGCACGGGATTTTAAATATCATTTGTTCGAGGGACAGAGACTCAATATTCAGCTACATGCCTTTGTGTTTACTTTTTATTTTGGTGTTCACAAGACTGTCTTGTATGCTTTGCAAACATTTCAGTATCCATGGATACTAACAGGAGTGATTACTATTAGAGGCAGGCTGTACTAGTCAGCATTTTAGGTTGCGCGTACGTAGCCGACATGTTCACGCCTCCGTGCAGCGCTTGGCAACACCCCCAGCACTCGTGCACATTTCCTATGCATGTGGCCATTACAACAGCATGCCTTCATTAATATGCATGTAGTGCTGCTGCTCCATCTCTATGCTGCACGGTCAGCACAAGGCTAACACCGTCCTTGCGCCGAGCTTCATGAATCCCGGGGCCTGACTAAATGTAAGGAGAAAACTTCTGTCACAAGAACACCTCTCCTTCCAGTGATCAAAATGTTGTGCGAAGAAGCAGTAAGACAAATGAAAAGAATGACTCTGTTCTTGGATAAATAGTCATTCAATGAACAGATGAAACAACTTAACAGCCTAGGTTAAGTAAATGACTAAATTAAGATTCAAGTTCAAAGCATTCTAGACAGATATAAAATAACATTCAAGGCAGAGATACACAGACTGTTGTCACCCACACTTGCATAAATAATGAAAACGAAGAAGGTTTAGTACACACAGACTTCACCATTTACCAAACTAAAGATACTTTCAAAAACATAGCTGCCAGGTGTTAGTTTTTCAGATACTCTCTGGTATTTGACAGAAAGTATGTTGACAATATGTTAACAGGAGAGATGCATATGACTGTATGCACAGAAGGGTGACTGGGTTTTTGGCTTGCAGGATTGAGTGTATACACAGAAGTATGAATGCAGCATGTGCAGCTGGTAATAGTGCTAGCCATGGTGTCAAGAGCAGAATGAAAATTTAGTTTGTTTTTTGTTTTGTATATTGTTACACTGGGAGGTTGTTTTAGGGTGGTTAATGGTGCTAGTGTGTGGAGTACTGTGTTGTTTGCTGCTTATGTGTGTCAGAGAATCACTATCAGTCATTCCTGTCTTCATGGAGATTTCTCCCTAGTCTGAGTGGTGAAATGTGGACATGGTTTAAGTTTTGGGGGTGCAGGAAGATTCCCCTACATGATAAGAAATGTAAGGTAATAACGTACACAGCATTACAATAGGAGATGTTTGAAAACAGGCTACATTTTCTTGACCTCTTCCTTCCCCACAGATTAGTTTGAATGGTAGACTCAGATACTGGACATATGCTTTGGTTTCTGGGAAGGGATTAAACCTTCAAACAGTTATCAGAGTCTGGGCAGGATTTTAACAGGGAGGTGCTGTCCAGGTGGTATAAGGAAGATGTATAGCTATGATACATTCTTTCTACTGTATATATATATATATATATATATATATATATATATATATATATATATATATATATATATACACACATATATATATATATATATATATATATATATATATATATATATATATATATATATATATATATATATATCCATATAGATCTACTACTATTCACCGAAAGCACATTTCACTGAAACACATTTGACCGTGCACTTTTCACTGAAAGCACGTTTCACCGAAAACACAATTCACCGAAACACATTTCACCTAAAGTTGTAGATGGCCTTTTCCCCACTGTAGTGCAACCCCGGAGTTAGTATATATAGTAGGGGGGTGGGGGGCACCACCACCCACGTGGTGGGTGTGGGGGATGTAGCCCCCCACATATCTTAAATATTTTGAATTATATACATGGATACATATAATTGCAATATGTTACTGTTCTCTGACAATAATATATATATGAAATATGTTGGGGGGGTCCCCCACACCCCCTTACTATATATACTAACTCCAGGGTCGCACTACAGTGGGGTAAAGGCCATCTACAACTTTTGTGAAATGTGTTTCGGTGAATTGTGTTTTTGGTGAAATGAGCTTTCTGTGAAAAGTGCACTCTAGTTTGATTTTCAGTGAAATGTGCTTTCAGTGAATAGTAGTAGATCCATATATATATTTATATATATATATATATATATATATATATATATATATATATATATATATATATATATATAGATATATGTATACATATATATATGTGTGTGTGTGTATATATATAAATGTCTATCTATATGTGTTTGTATATACATGCATGTGTGTGTGTGTGTGTGTGTGTGTGTGTGTGTGTGTGTGTGTGTGTGTGTGTGTGTGTGTGTGTGTGTGTGCATGTGCACTCACAACAGTGAACTAAACCCACTGATTTACGAAATCACAATCCAATAAAACTCCAAAATGGACTTTAAAATGGGGCTTTGGGGAGCAGCTACATTTTTCAGTGCCCCTTTTTTTTTGGTTGATAAATTGTGATTCTGTGCATTTTAGTATATTATTTGACATTCTGCATGTCAATCAAGACCTGTTCAGCAAGTGGGCTGAACAGAATGAGCATGAATGCACATATGATTTACCTTGTGCTCCTCGAAGAGTCATTTTACTTCTAGTAGTTTGTTTTCTTTCAAGAATTGCAGTCTGCTTTAGTTCACCCTGTATACTGGTGCAATGTAGTCTGTTTCTTACATTCGTTACCTACCTTTTGTCTGCAGGTAGGTATATGGCTTCTCTCTTTTTAATTTCTCCACGTCTTTTAGGTTTTTAATACCATTACAGAAGTGGACCCCATTCCTAAGTCAAAGTATGACTAAAATTCATGAAATTAGTATTGTTTCAATCTTTGATGTTAGCCAAGAGAGCTCTTCGCAGCATATTCAATGTGCCCAGTACTGACTCCTTCTGCAATTCATATGGATTTATACGTATCGGTAACATATCTAAGTACAGTTGTAAATTATTTTTTTTTATAAGACCCCACTGCTCCTACTACTATTGGAACTGTCTGTGTATCCTTCTTCCACATTGCCCTCATTTCTGCCTGCAAATCCTGGTATTTTATGACTTTGTGTCTCTCTGTACATAAGACACTGTAGTCACTGAGTGTAGAAATTTCAATGATCCATGATACTTTGTCTTCTTTTCATGGATTGCCATATCTGTTTTTCTCATATTTATATTTGAACAGTTGGTAATCAGTGATCCCAAGTAATATGAACTTCATCATTTTCTATAATGCTTTGTGGCTCATGTTTCCAATGTTTTTCAGCTACTTCAATATTATAATGTTTGCACAATCCATAATGCAGCAGTCTTGCTACATAATTATGCCTTTCAGTATACACTCCTTCTGCCATTAGTATATTACAACCATCAACATGACGTGCAACTGTTTCCAATTCTGTTTTACAAAACCTACATTTGTCTGTTTCTCCCACATGTTCAATGGACTTTGTAAATCAACATGTACATAGTCCACTATCTTGGGCTGCCAATATTAACCTTTCTTCTTTTGGTTTAAATTCACCTCCCTTAACCATTCCTGCATTTGATCCTGATCAACATGAGGTTGTTCCAAATGTTTTCTATACTTGCAACTGTATGTATGCATTTTTCACATTTCTTGCCTTCTCATCTGATCCTTCACCTTATATTCTTTCTTTTGTTTTTTGACACAGTCAGTTGCTGCCCGATTTTCTACTTCTGGTTTGTGAGGATATCCCTACTGAATGAGATGAAGTGGTGGAAATGACAAGGGACTGATATCGATCGAACATGCTGCAGTTTACTTTTTCTTATTGTTCTGGTTGAAAGCAATGTGTTGGAATTATTTCCGTTTACTTTGTAAATGCATTAAATAGTTGATGAGATTGTTCATTTTTCTGTTTGTAGAGGGAAACATCTGCCACTGTGATTTGTGTGTTAGTGGACTGGTTCTCTTGCTTTCAGGTTTTAACACCCTGGGTGTGGTCTGTGGTCAGGATTCTTGTTGAAGGGTGAATTAAGTGTTTACCTCCTGCCCCACTATCACAGAGTGGCCTTCACTTTTCTAGTTTTTTCAGATCTGTGATGGTTTTGGGGACTGTTGGGTTGTAGTATAAGTGGATTACCTGGAATGTAAAAAGCCTAAATGCCAGGATTAAAGGTAGCTGTATACTTAGAGAACTTAAATTAATGCAAAATAGATGTGGCATTCCTGCAAGAAACTAAGCTCACTGCTTTGATGACCAAATGAAGTTTGAGTTGTTGTGATAGGTGATTTATTGGATCCTGTGGTAAAATGTCCACAAGAGGGTTGACGAAACTGGTCAGGGGTTGGCTGAAATGACAGAAATGTGAGAGGTACATAGACAAGGATGGCAGCTGGGCACTTGTAAAAGTGCACACTGAGAGAGGATACTGTGTGTCAGGTAATTTCTATGGACCAAATCAGGAGAACTTAACTTTCTACATTAAATTTTACTCTGTGTTGAGTGAGATGTGGGTGGCTGAGCACAAACTTTGCAAAATACTTGGAGGAGATTTTAATGTGGTCCTAGATGACACCATTGATAGGCTGCCCAGAGGATGTCCCACACCTAAGAGATATAAGGAGGCCATTCTAGCTTGGATGAAGGAATTGTATTTGGTGGATACCTAGAGAGTTAGGCATCCAGCTGTGCTGTCTTTTACTTTTCTTTTATCCCTTCAGCTGGTTCATTCAGTCAGTAGATATGTTTCGCATTAGCCATCATATGTCAGAAAGTGTGGGTCACTTCCACATACAATTTAATACCCTATCTGATCATAGTCTGCTATTAATGGACCTAAAGCTGGCCCATATGATCAAGCTCAAACCCTGGGACAGATTGGACCCACTATGGGTATCAAAGACTGGATAGTACATTTTTTTGGTGTGAAGCAAGGAGCTTTAATAGGTACTTGCTGTTGCAATGGGAAGGCTTGAAGAAGGATATTTATAAGATTTTCACGGACAGAGGATGGATGGAAAATATTAAGCACTTCTCCTGGCTAGAGGACATAAAGTCTAGGCTACAAACAGTTACAGCATGTTATGAGTACAAGGCTGTTCGAATGGCTATTTGTGATTTCTTGTTTTAATTTCTCTAAGTCATTTGGGTTTCTAGTACCATGGTGGGAATGGACCTCATTCCTAAGTCAAAGTATGATTCAAATTCATGAAATTAGTATTGTTTCAATCTTTGTTGTTAGCCAAAAGTGTTCTTCACAGCATCCGCAATGTGCTCAGAACTGACTCCTGTAATTCATATGGAGTTACATGTATCAATAACATATCTAAATACGTCTGTAAAGTCTTATTTATGAGACCCATTACTCCTACTACTGTTGGAACTGTCTGGGTATCCTTCTTCTATATTGCCCTCACTTCTGCCTGCAAATCTTGGTATTTCATGACTTTGTGTGTCTCTGTACATAAAAGACTGTAATCACTGGGTATAGCAATTTCAGTGATCAATGCTACTTTTGTCTTCTTTTCACAGACTACTATATCTTTTATTATCTCACCTATTTTTTGAACTGTTGGTAATGGGTGATCCCATGTGATATAAACTTCATCATTCTCTATAGTACTTTGCAGCTTATGTTTCCAATGCTTCACAGCTACTTCAGTATTGTAATGCTTTCACAATCCCCAATGCAGCAGTCTTGCCACATTATTATGCCTTTCAGTATACAGTCCTTATACCATTAGTATATCACAACCAGCAACAAGATCTGTGACCTGCATTTGTCTGTTTCTCCTACATGTTCAAAGGACTTTGTAAACCAATGTGTACATAGTCCACTGTCTTAAGCCTCAAATATTAACCTTTCATCTTCTGGTTTAAATTCACCTCTCTTTAACCATTCCTGCATCATATGCTGATCAGCATGAGGTTGTTCCAGTAGTTTTATGTTCTTGCA
The DNA here is from genome assembly GCF_019279795.1 of Protopterus annectens. NCBI lineage: Eukaryota > Metazoa > Chordata > Ceratodontiformes > Protopteridae > Protopterus > Protopterus annectens. The sequence goes on from NC_056731.1 coordinate 1,350,955,042, forward strand.
AGTATATTTATGCCTTTTCCACATTTCCTGCCTTCTCATCTGATCCTTATCCTTATATTCTTTCTTTTGTTTTTTTTGACACAGTCAGTTGCTGCGTGATTTTTATCTACTTCTGGTTTGATTTCCATTCCTGCTAGACACTGATATGCTTTTGCTAAACTAAGCAGGGAAGTCAGCTTAGATTTGTTCTCCTCATGTTTTAAAACTTTCACTTTGGATCTGATGAAGTCAGGAAATATCTATGCAGTCTAATAATTGCAGATGTATACATGTAATCAATTTCAAGGAGGCACATACCTCGTTCAGAACAAGAAATTTATAATCTTGGTATATACTGAATTAGCCGCGGTGGTGCAGCAGTAGAGTTGTTACCTCACAGCAAGAGATTCTCCCGTTCAATTCTCAGCTGGAGCGCCTTCTGTGTGGTGTCTGCATGTCCTCCCCATGGACGAGTGGCATTTGAAAGACATGCATAGGGCGTGCCTTCATTGAAGGTTGGGTTTTGAGTTGGCACCTCGTCACCGTAAAAATCTACTGTCAATCATTAGAGGACCGGAGTTCCGCTGTGGCGACCCCTAACTGGGAAAAGCCGAAAGAAGAACATTTGATAAGCATAAACCATTTTTCTTGTTTTCCTGTCCAATTCAACCAATACCTTTTGGGGCCAGTCAATCATCCCAAAACTGGAAGTTAGACCAGGAAGTTGAAATTGGTTTATAGCTTGAATGTTGTTCCTAGATGTCAGGGCTGTTTTCAGTATTACTTTTAGTTTTCTAAAATATTCCTTACTGATTTTTGTTTGCATTTGTTCATGTTTTATTGTTGATCCTGTATCAATTTCCAAATATTTATACACTCCCTCCTGCTTAAGTTGTTTTATATCACATTCCTGTCCCAGACTGATATTTTTTGGTGCTGCAGCTTTTCTGTTTTAAATGTTGCTTTTGAACATTTATCCAAATGACATTCTTATAACATCTGAGAAAGTTTTAAGCACTTGCAATTGTGTTTCCAGTTCCTCATCTGATGAAATATACAGTTTTAAATCATCCACAAAAAGAAGATTAGAAGTTTTTACACTTGGCTGTTTTCTGAGAACCAACTTGTAACCATGACCTAATCTGTTAAGTAGACAGCTTATTAGGTTAAGGGCAAGACAAAAGAACAGCAATGTCAAATATTCACCCAGGAATACCCCCCCTTTGAATTTTTATCCCTGGGATAATAATTTGTCCTTTATCATGACTTAGCTGAAAAGTGCTTTGCTAGTGTTTCACGATTACTATAATGTAATTAATCAATGTAGAGTGTAGCTTATATAGCTTATACATTTGTACACACTTGTTTATCTATGAATGTGGGATGCTGTCAAATGCTTTTCTGTAATCTATCCATGCTATACTTAGATTCTTCCCCATTTTACAATACTCCATTATGACTTTATTTAACAACAAATGATCCTTTGTTCCATATGACTTTCTTTTGTTACCATTTGTTCTATTGCCATGACTGACTTATTTTCTAAATGACTACAAGCTCCATTGACATCAATTCCTGCATATAGTTTACACATTGTCAGAAGGCAAGATATTGGTCTATAATTTTCAGGATAGCTTGCAGGATCACTCTTAAGGAGGAGTAGTGTTTTTCCTGTTGTTAGTGCCTGTTTGGGATGTGCATATAAGTAGTTCTTACTCAGGGCTAAATCTTTGTGTAAAGATGATAATATTTTTAGTCAGATGTTAGGTACTGCATCTGGGCCTGGGATTTTCCACTTATGAGCTTTTCATAATTTTGTTTCAGTTTCTCTGACTGTTAATTTATTCCATTTCATATACTGTACATTTGAACTTCTTAATGTTTCTTTTACTTCTTCAATCCATCAGCATCATTTTTATGTCCCACAGGGTCTTCCTAGATATTTCTCCAAAATGTGTCTATTTCTTCATTTTTGGAGGTGTTTCTTTTCCTTTTGTTTTGTTTCCCAGTTCTCTATAAAACTTTTTTGGGTCATCAATGAATTGTTTATTTTGTACTTTTCCTTTGTATTTATCTAAATATCTTCTAAGTTTTCCTGTCTGTGCTGATATCTTATGTTTATTTGCAGTAGCATGCAATGATCCTGTTCAGTTCTGATAATACACGTTTCTTTTAATTTGTCTGTCTTTCTAAGTATTTTTATTGATCTGTCCCCTTTTCTATACTCTTCTAACAGTGACACTTCCTATCTTTACTTTATACTTTTCTCTATTCAGTGCTTCCATAATGCCATTTTGTTTCTTCCCTTTCTCTTATTTATCTGTGTTTTTGTGGTAAGACTTTGCCCGTTATTATTTTAGATGCACAATAATATATCCTATTTACTTCTGTTATATCACATGAATTTCTGTTAATAACCTTGATTACTGTGTTCGTTTCATCAGGTTTCTAACACTTTGGGTCTTGTTGACTTTCTGTATTCTATTTCCTTCATGGATCCTAATATGTCTATTCATCTCTATTAAATCAAGTAACTCTTCCCTTAGATAATTTTCTTTTAAACTGAGCACACATTTTTTTCTCCATTTCCTACGAGCATTCTACAGAAAGTACCAGAACATTTTCCTGTGATACATTCCAAACAGCTGCATCCTGCATAATCTGTCGCTCTTTCATATGGGAACTCACTGACTTATCACTCCACAATATTGACTGCATCCGAGTTGCCACTGTTTCCTTCTCCTTTTCATGCTGTGCAACTCAAACTAACTTTTGTACTGGTTTCCTACTGAAGGCTTCACAATATCTTAATGTTGCAAGTGAGCCACCTGTTTCTCATTAATTTGAGGACTCATCGTTCCATCATGCTGCGACATAACTTGTGTTAGACTATGTACACCAACTCTTTCACTTTGCAGGCAGTGGCAGCTGGTGACTTCAAATCAAAGGGGGGCTGCAGGGGATAGCTGAATGGGTGGGGTCAATAGGAAGAGGTGTGGCCAACTAGAAAGGGGAGGAGCTATGCTCAAAACCACAAAAACTAACTTTAATTAAATATGCTGCCCTGGGTACCAAACCCTCATTATGAGAGTCCAATCAGGACAAATGAAGTATAAAAGAATAAAAATATTTAAATGCATTGGCTGCAAGACAGCTTACTTAATATCTAGATGGAAACAAAAATGTTGTGAGGCATGAAAAAATAAATTACTTTTTAAATACATTACGGGAATGCCAGTCAAAATCAAGTATAAGAAAAACAACCAGCACTCAACTCAAACTACTTCTCCTTGCCTGCAGTTCTAATTATAATTTATATTCAGCTTTATTAAAGTACCAAGTAACATGCTGAAAGTAGCATTCTCTGTGATGCCCCAACTTGTAAAAATGTTTCTTATCCAAAACAGACCTGCTGCCTGACAACTATCTACTTGTTTCATGGGGAAAACACGATCAAAGTAAAAATGAAAAGCAAACAAGAAACAAGCTCAAGATACATTGCTTAAATTATTACTGTACAGGTTATGGATCACACATGAATGGCATTCTGTTTAGTTTACTGGTAAAGCCCTCAGAGATCACTAGAAGTCTCCAACAAGTGTAATGAGCTTCTTAAAATAATGTAATCCTGTCCTTTACTACAAATACTGTCATATGCATTTCAATATCCAATGTTTATACATTATCTAGTTAAGTATTCTCTGCATGGCAACAACAGAAAGGCTTCAATGATGGCAATTCTTTAACAGTATGCTTATTAAAGCTTACTTGCATGTTATGATCTCAGACAAGCTTACTTGATGGTCATTAAAGCATTGCTACTTAAAACACAGAGCAACAGGCACTTTGAGTAATAAGCATAAATCAACAGTACAAAAATATGACAGAAACCAGACCATTCTGCAAAATCAAGAACAGATGAAAAGCCACTGTAGTACTTGTGTCTACCTTGTATGGGGGGGGGGTACGCTGCACATTTACACTGCATAACTGCTCCTTGCTTTGCTTGGACACATCTAGAGTCACTACATGGGGGAGTGGGGTGCAACAAGTATGCCACAATTTGAAATGTCTCTGGCTGACGGTGATTGACACTAAAACATTTGTCATACCTCTCACCCTCAGGGCAAGAAATCTGGGCAAAGCCATACATAGAAGTGGGACAAAGGCCCAAAAATAAGGACAATTTTTAAATATTGTTCTTATAAACTTAGAAAGATAATAGAATAGTAGGTCTTGCATTAATATGAATTTTCTGAAGGATATGAAATCTGAAACTCAAATGCCTGTCATTATTTTCTAACTTCAGTCTTTAATGATTTACCACTAATTTGCCAAAAAAACCCCACAATTTTATGAAAAATGGACCAAAAATGTGATGCAACAATATAAAAATAGCCACACAATACAGCTGGGAACCTGTCAAAGAAGGGGCACTTTAATATTAGTACTGCTAACTTGAGCAGCTGACAAAATAAAAGAGTCTACATGCATTTCTGAAATAAAAGTAATCTATAACTCTGATTATTACAGTTATTTCTTAATTGTAAACCCTCCATGTTTTCTTCCAAAATCGCTATTTTGCAGAGGGATTATTAGGGGAAGAGCAACATTTTGAGCCAAATTCAGGGACAGTTGAGAGGGTTGGCTATGCCTAATTCTATAAAGCAATTTGCATGTACCTCTCAACCTGTCAATGTAATAAATCTGGACAAGGCCAAATATACTGGGGGAACATATAAACAGTACTAAAAATTGCTCTTGTATAAACTGGGACAGTTGATAGAACAGGTCTTACTTTAGCATGCATTTTTCTGTAGGTTATGAAGTCTGAAACTAGTGTGTCATTATTTAGTGACTTAATTCCTAAATGATTTGCCAGAAAACCACAAATTTTATGAGGAACAAACCAATAATAAGAATTAAAAAAAAACATTCATTCTTTGAAAATCTAGACAGTTGGGAGATATAGTTCAGCTGGGGCTGTCTAAGTTTGCCACCCTTCCCCCTCACAAAACCATGGTCGAATGGAGCCTCCCCCTGCAGCCATTCCAATGATTCATTACTTTGCTATTTCACTCCATTTACCATAAACACTAATGTGCATACTGATTTACTTCTATGATGATTTGAACTTCATTTGAAAGTTTTATTTTGCATTTTACAGCACAAACACTAAGACATCTGCTAAACAAACTTGGCATTAAAACGTCTCTGCCCCTGAAACTCACATTCATTGAAACAACATTAAAACCCACATTCAAAGAAAATACATTTTACCTGTGGCAGATAAAAATTAATTCTGGGCTGTTTTCAAATCATAGGTCCCTTGCATATGAAACATACATGTGCTCTTTGATACACCCTCCTATTGCTTTGAAAAATTTTCCAGTAAACAATGAAACAAAACTGCCCAATTCAGAACATTTCCATCATAAAAGTCTACTCAAACTGCTACAGTCCACTATTATCAGTAAATATGCACAATTCTGCAGTTCGCCATTATCAGTAAATATGTACAATCTCTGAAGTAGTAAAAAAAGTCATCTAAATAATTCCATGTTAAATAAATCTGTAATGAAGAGGTTGCTGCTAGCAGTCACCTTTATATTTCATGGTTTCATCGAACAATAAAGTGTCTGATGCCCCTGAGGAATAAATTGCCTAAATTACATTAAAAATAAGCTAGTAATATTGCAATAGGAAATGGATGGCAAACAGATAACAGGCTCATAGTTAGTATCAACTTTTTCAGTACAGCAGCATTCACTCCTTGTGGGAGTAGAACCAACAACCTTCTGCATCAAAAGCAAGTACACAACCTGTTGTGTTATTAACATTGCAAGCTGATTTTCCATAAGCAGCACTAAACTTCTCTTTCCCTGCAGCTCTCAGCTCCTTGTAAAATCTATTCAATACTCAACTGCATCTCAACTTTGCAGCACAAGAAATCTGGAAAAAGCCAAATTTATTGGGGGGGGGGGGGGGGGCTCAAAAAGCCAAAAACCAGGGACACATTAAACATTGCTTGTATAATCTTGGAAAGTTGTAGAAAATGCTGTGTTACCACCATACATTTTACTGCCAAGATCCCTGTGCAAAAAAGTCAGAGCAACACACCACTACGCCATATCAGGTGCTTTGTGACAGAGAGGAAGACTGAAACTTAAATGGCTATTCTCACCATAGCTGTCAACCTCTTAGCACAAAACACCTGGACAAACCCAGTAATGAGGGAATACAGCCCTCAGACATATTCAGTGAATTCAGTTCTTGCCATAGTTGTCAACCTTAGCACAAAAAACCTGGACAAAGCCAATAATGGGGCAATACAGTCCCAAAAATAAGGACACATTTCAAATATTAATCTTATAAACTTAGAAAATTGCTAGAATAAAAGGTTGCGTTACTATGTATTTTCTGAAGAATATGAAGTCTGAAATTCAAATGCCTGTCAATTTTATTTAACGTTTGTTAATTAGGAGAATCTGACTTGAACAAAAAAAACAATTTTCAGAAGAGGCCCAGGAAGAAATAATGCAGACATGTCTTTATAACATGAGAGGACACAAAAGCAAACCCACACAAACACAGGGAGAAGATGCAGACCCCACACAGAAGGTACCCCAGCCAAGAATCAAACCCAAGAACCTGCAGCTGTAAAGCAACAATACTACCACTGCACCATCAAATATCAATCATTGCAACATTTAGGAACCACAGATATTATGAGGAACAGATCAGATCAAATAGGTGGCAAAAATCTGCAATTCTTTTACAAATGGTGGTGGGTAGGGAATTCAGGTCCTTAACACCTGCATACAAGGTACAGGGTTCAAGTCTGAGTATCTCTACCCAACACCATTAGTTCTCTAGCCACCA
>NC_056731.1:1350966902-1351109402 GCF_019279795.1 Protopterus annectens
TGGCAAGCCTTCCCTGGTGGCAATATTTTCAGCTGGTCAATATAGGTAGAAAACTGGATCCCTAGCTGGCAAAGATCACTTCAATTGTAGGCTGGCAGCTGACTCTCCTTTGTGTACAGCTCCACTTGCTGTCTGTGATATGTGCAACTCTTGATAATTCTAGTGCTTCAGTCTTTGAAGTAGACTGCATTAAACAGGAAGGTCTGTTAACTATTTAGGTACCTAGAATTGCATGGGAAGGTTGTATGAGGAGACATGAAATTTGGAGTCAGTTACATCTGACCTACTTAAAAAACTCAGTGTTTTTGTACGCTGTACTGGCTAGGAGTGGAAGGCCACCTGACCCGATGCCAAGTCTTGGCGATGTGGGTCTAGTTGGGTTACTTATCTGCATTTGTTGTTTTACTGTGAAAATGTGTGGGAGATTTGGTCAAGAATCCACTATGCAGTATCCTTTGCTGTTTGCTCGCCCATCCATAACTTGGACTTTGGAGGATGGGTATTACTGCTCATGTCTCAGGCCTGATGGAGGTTGGGTATTACTACTCATGTAACAAGCCTGATGGAGGTTGGGTATTACTGCTTATGTCTTAGGCCTAATGGAGGTTGGGTATTACTGCTCATGTCTCTGGCCTGATGGAGGTTGGGTATTACTGCTCATGTCTCAGGCCTGGCATCCACAGTAAAGAATCGGCTACTTCTCTTGCAGGTTACTGTCTCTGCAGTCACCTTTAGACACTAAATATTCTTAGATGTTGACATTTACATTGTCATTGAACTGAAATGTTATATCACTAGGCTTTGTACTGGCCTCAGACATAATCAGTTGACAACAGCTGATCAGCAGATGTGGTCTATCTTTAGCTTTATAACAACGTAATAGAGAAGATGTACATAGTTTTGCTTTTTTTGTTTATGCCACAATAATTATGTGGAAATAGATATTCTGGTAGATGTTGTAGTACCACTAATACAGTCATGAAATTCTTAATAAAGTATTTGAAAAAAAAAGCTGTTCAGCAAACTCTAATGCAACTATGAAACTATTTTTCTCACTCACACTCACACTCTCTCTCTCTCTCTCTTGTTAAACTCCCAAATTTTGATGTCTGAATTGCTGATGCACGTTGGCTGACAGGTGTGTGTAGGGAATATGCTCCTTCTCCATGGATTGTGCTATCTCTTGATTAATTTATATCATTCAGTCATGGCTGGATATAGGGCTTGCCCTCCTGCAAAAACAGTAGATTTATTTTGCACAGTATCTCAGACCACGCGCATTAGGGTAACAATTTATTTTGTACTTTTTGCTGTCAATGTTTCTGGTGTTAATCTATTGATGTCTGCACTAACTTCAGTGACTTCACAGACACAGATAATAACAAATGTGTGTATTTAACACAGTAAAAAGAAAACAAAAAGTAAAGAAGTGAGTTCTCATGGCAGATAGCTCATGCCACTACACAGCACAGGACAGTGTCAGGTAGCAGAGTATGCCATGTTGTGTTAAGTTACATGCAGAAACAAAAATAAAATATGCATGTCTAAATCAAAAAAAGAAATAGAGAGAAGTGAAGGAACAGAAAAAAAATCCATCATGTTCATAGTATGGTGATCCAGCGGAAGGGTGTTACTGGATAGGGGTTAAAATGATAGAAGGATATTATTGCACATTTTCAAGCCAATATTATGGGTTTTATTAAGTAGCAACAAGAGTCCTCTGCCTAAATAGGTCTAGTGGTCCAAAGAGATGGGAAGACTTGGACGTCATTCAAATACTCTGTTCAGAATTTTATTTTCCATCCATTCCATACCTGAATACCTGAACCCCCAAGCCCTATGTATCTCTCTCTCTCTAAATAAATAAATATATATATATATATATATATATATATATATATATATATATATATATATATATATTTTGTGGGTACAATAATGTGTGTGTGTATCTATATATCTATACAGATAGACAAATAGCTAGCTAAACAGATTGGTAGATAGGCAGATTAATAGATAAGTAGACAGATTAGATAGATAGATAGATAGATAGATAGATAGATAGATAGATAGATAGATAGATAGATAGATAGATAGAAAGATAGACAGACAGACAGATAGATAGGTAGAGATGTCAGTGATGCTAACAAAAAGTTAGTATGACAGTAGAGTCACTAGAGATTGCAACCTTGGAGATGGTATTAAGCAAGTATCTAAACTACTGGACAAGCTACAATACGTTTCTTCTAAGGGATTATTAGATGGGTTGGAGAATAAAGTCATTTTAGAAGCAATGGTACAACAGCCTGGAATCATGTCAAGGCCAAACTAAGGTTGGGTGTAGAGAAGATGGATGAAGATCATTGGCCGAGGTCCCAAGAGTAACTTCTGAGCTGGCCTTTGGAATGCTCTCAGACTGGAAACTAATTAGGATCTCAGGTTGATTTTATGAAGAAGCCACTACCCCTAATTGAGCACATATGAGGATGGTAGGGCTTCTAGCACAGGATTACAGTGCCAGCAGGGCAGATAGTAAAACAGCAAGGATGAAGGAAGATAGTAGACGTGTACTTTGACAATTAGTTAAAGAAAGATTTGTAAGAGAACTATGTTGCAGGCTTTGGACTACTTGACAAGGATGGAAGTAGACATACAAATTGTTGTTAAAAGCTTACTAGAAACTAAGCCTTCTTTATTGCACTTCCAACTTTCTCACTGCCCAGCCTCAGAAAACTGCAGCAACATCATATCTTCTATCTAGACTGCTGTATGCCTCATCTAGCTTCACAAATATCTCCTCATCACTAATGCAAAAACTGGAATAACGATATAATAAAACTGCAGAATTTGCTGCCAAGACCCTTAATCCAACTCATCCCTGCTTTGCCCTTAAATACCTTTATTAACTAGAATTCCCAAACAACCTCTCTCATTCATATTTACAGTTCACACACAGCATACTTTCCTAACAAATGCCCTTCTATCAAGTCCCTCCTACAACGGTATTATTTCACAAGACCACTCTGCTCTATAGATACAAGCCTTCTTGAGGTCAAAAAAATCACACAACATTTATGGTGATTCCTTATATGCCACAAGTAGCAAACAAGTGGAACTCACTTCCCACCACTGTTAAGCAAACATCTTCCCCAAACTCTTCAGAGGAAACCTCCCTGAAGTTCAACTGAATTCTAGGATCTGTTCTCATGCCTTTTCAAGGGCTAACCTCTTTGCACTTTCAAATTCTTACACCGACCTTATCCTCATCTCCAAAGACCATTTCAGATATACATTTTTTTCATTATTATCTTTGCCATGAATCTTCAAATTTTTGTTCACTCATCCTAAGATTCTCTACTTAACTTTTACCCTAATGGTCAGTGTCACTCTTTCCTATGTTGTTTCTTCCTCACTTGTTCCCCACTGCTTCTTCTAATTTATACATTCTTCCTTAACCAAACATCTTCCTCGTTTTTTTGTTTTCTCTGTCCTTATACACCAAACATTTTACTTCTGTAATTTCCCTTGATAAATATTATCATTGAATGTTTCTTATTATAATATAATAACTGAAAATGATGTAATATTATATAACCACACTTGTTATTATAGTTATCACTTTATGCTTGGAGCTTTTCTGTCTGGACCACCTGTGAAAAGGGGCCTTGCATGGCCCAGTTGGATTATCCTGGTCAGCAAAAACAATAAATAAAATAACTTTTGAGAATGGTGTAATGAGGCCACCCAGACACTAAATGACCTGGCAGAAGTGAAAAACAACCAAGTATAGGAGCCAGGACCTACGACAAAAAGTTTACAAGTAACCTTCACTTAATGGCAGTGAAAAATATATAAAAATAACAGAAAACAAAATGCCACAAGTGATCAGCCTCAGTATTGGCTGGTCAAGCATGACTGCTATATGATCAGATGGCTAGATGCTTGTGGGCATATGATAAGTCTCTTAGGTTGAGAAAAGATACCCAGATACATGATTGGAAGACTGAAATGACAGATGTATCACCTCCAGGGTACACAGGAGGTCAGACAAAGAAAAAAAAATCTTGACAGGTATTCAACACATTCAAATTTTTGGCTGCACTTTAGCTGTACACATTAGTGCTCCCCCTGTGTCCTTGGGAGGTTGCAGTCACAAGACAATGACACTAAAAGTTGCAGAACACCTAAAATCATTCAGTGTACCTCCTTTGATGTGAAGATAAGTTAACAAAGGAGAGTAAAGACACTTCATCTGCAAGTATAAATTGAAAACAGTTATAATCGTTTGTAAATGTGACCAAACTGAAAATATGCAAAAATAAGCATGCAAGCATATGGGTATTACCTGCTACAGTGTAAACGTTGTACATAGATATATGAATATAAATGTTTGTAAATAAATTCCAGTTGCAACATAACCCTGGGTAGTTATTTCTTTGAAGAAATTCTTGAGGAACAGTAAAGGTTGGAAACAGACTACTTTGTTCGTGCCTCTTCTTCTTCCAGATATTGGAGTAGCAGGTAATATTAGGTTCTCTGGAAAGTGATTGTTTCCTGAGTGGGCAGATCTGTCACTCTCTCACTCTGCAACCCACTCTACCAGCCCACTCTCCCTACCCCCTTTCCTTCTTTCTCTTTCTCTATTTTACCCTAAGTCCCCTTCCTCCTCCTGCTAACTCTCCCCCTTACTACCTTTGTCTTTTCACTCATCTGCATCTATCTTATACCATTCTTACCAAGTCTGTACTCTTATATTACATACTTAACTATGTAACTCTTCTAACTTTACTTCTGTACTCTTTCTTTCTCCCCTCCTACTTTCTACAATTTGACTACTAATACTATCATTTTTCACCTTATCTTTTCTCACTAAAGCTTCCACTATACAAAGCCTAAATGTTCCTTGCCACCTTTCTTATTGCAAAAAAAAAAAAACCTCTTTTCAAACTTTGTTTCTATTATACAAAACAAGTCTGTTTACATATACAAGAAAACTGCAGTATAATAGAAACATATACATTTCAAGCAGTCATGAAAAAGTCTGTACAACATGGACCCTATGTGCTCGTTTCAAATATAAAGCTTGTATCCTCACTCTACTTCACTATGTAAATGAAAATATTCTATGTACATTATAAAGCTTGGCACCTTTCTTATCACTATGTAAATGGGAATATGTTTATGTAGTTCTGGAATTTTACCTACCTCTATTATTACATAGTAATTTATCCACAGCAAACTCTACTCCACTAATGCAATTCAATGTATATTTACATCAATGAGAACTATAGTACAATATAAACCTATACACCTCAGACATTCTTGTAAAAGTCTGTAAAAATTGGACAGTACATGCACAAATTAGATGTTTACTTTGTATCTTTCTCCTCTTGTTACTACATAAATGAAAATACTTTATGTGTCGTCTTCTTTCATTTTATCAATATTGTTTACTGTACCACTATTGTTAAAAAAATTTAATGTTAAATATTATCTTCTCTTATTTGAATTTTTGGAGCCAAACCTCTCAACTATGCCAAATTCCTTGGTATTTACTATTTTTGAGGGCAAAATAATGGGGGTGCTATAAATTTCCAAGTGGCACCTTCAAGTCCCGATTTTTTAAAAACATCTTATTTACAATTTTAAGTAATGTTTGACATCATCACACATCGCCAGTGTGCAGGGGCATGCATGATGATATCAGCTTCGTGAGGCAGTGCCTGACTGCCTGTGCCTGTTGGACTTGAGTTGGATATGAGAAAAACCCAATCTAAGCAAAGCTAGCTATCTGCAGGAAAATTTATTTGACTGACACATTGCAACTACGTAAAACAAGAATCTTAATCTGCCTGTCGGACTTGGAAAATAGCAATAACTATGTGAACTTTCCAGTTTAAGGCTGCAGGTTCCATCTTATTTTCTGCTCTCTAGTTTTATGCCCTGGCTTCTGCTTTGCAGTTAAGTTCAGAACCGAAATCAGGAGACGATCTGGATTCTGATTCCGAGGAGAAAGTATGTTGTGGAACTTGTATGGCACTTGCATCCCCAGTGATCCAAAGCAGACACTTCATGGTGTCTCTGCCCCACAGTGACAGTTGATACTGCTGGACAAGGGATAACTGTAACAGGTACCAGACCCGGTTTGACCATAGAAGTATTGACCCCACTTTAACTTGCCTATCTGAGTGCATGAGATTGAATTCAGGTAAGATAACATATTAGAGGCATCTGGTCCCAGGACTGTGAAAAAAATGAAATATAAGAAGGCAAGTTGCAGAGACTAAAAAAACAAATCTGGCCCAGTCTGGAAACAATTGGAAAGGGAGGAATGGTTGATGGATTGTTGTGAGTCGCTTTTGTCCTTGAACTGAAAAGAAGGTAAGCATATTATTTTGAGTTTGTATGTATGTTATCAGTGCATAGACCAGTCTGATATATCTGTGCCTTGGGCGTATGAGTCTGATTACATTGACTGAATATTTTTGCAAGGTACTTTAGGATGTTTAAGCATCATTGCAGACAAGAACCATGACATTAGTGATATTTTGATTATTTCTATTAACATGACTCTTCTTACATTTCATAAGGAAGTGAGTACCATGAATGTTGGTGCATGATATAGATGCATTTCTTCCGGTGAATGAAGAAAGAATAGTTTCATCTCCATTCCAGGTGTTTTAGAGGAAGGCTGCCAAGCTTACATTTGGTTTCATCAAGACTCAGATGGTGTATCTTGTGAAATGTTTATTGAACATTTTGACTACAGACAAGTGAATCTTTTAACTTGGTGTCATCCCATAAGGTGATGAACTGTGCATTATAATAATTTAGTACACCAGGTAATCATTCTAATGTCATGTGGGTTATCGAGTAAATCTTTATTAGTGTCATTGTTTTCTTTATTGTTTAGCTCAGAGACTAGCTTTGATTATCGATCAGTTTGCTAGTTTAATGGGCAAGAAACATTGACTGACTTCTGTTATAGCTAATAAAGAGCTACGTATTTTCTGAATGATGTCTAAGGCAGCCAATAATTTCACAACAATAGCAGGTCGAAACTTTGGATTGGCCAAAGCTTAGCAAAGGATTGTGAAAATTATAGTTTCTTTTCTAGCAGTTGACAGTCCATTTATACACCGCTAGCAGTTTTCCTGGTTGTAGATACTTGACATCAAGTTTTTGTGTAGGAATGTGAACCTAATGGATTTATGTTTTACTTGCCTTACAAGTATGTTGTTGTGAAAACCACAAAACTGAAATGGAAATCAAGTGGCAGATAAAATATTATTGAGAGATAATATAGTAGTTACTGCATACCTCTCAATCTCTCAGATCAAGAAATCTGGACAAAGTCAAAAATAATGATGGAACAAAGGCCCAAAAATAGGGACAGATTTTAAATATTGCTCCTGTGATATGAAGTCTGAAATTCAAATGCCTGCGATTACTTATTATTATTTAGTGACTTCAGTCTTCATGTTGGTATCCCACAATTCCAACATAGTGGGCAGGGTTACATGATTATGCATGTACATTTTATGTTAATGAGCATGTTGATTTTGGCCAGTTGTACCTACTTTTCATGGGCTTTTGTCCAAATTTTTGATGTTTTCAGGTTGAGAGGTATGTTTGGAGCTTTTCTCCCTAGGCCTTTGTAAAGTCATACTTTCACATAAAATCATTACTTTATGTGAAAATAGAACTAGAATATTACCTCTTCATCAGTGAACTCTGCAAAAAGAACAAAATGAAATGCAGTTACTGTATTTTATTTTGGGCCTTTGTGTATACCTTTAAGTTGAACATAACATTGTTTTTCTTCAAGCCTATTCACATCAAAATAACCACACCAGGTTTGGATTATAATTAGAATTTATTTAGAAAACCATTTATCTTTCTATGTGTTTTAGCTCTTATATGGTGACAGCTAATACTCATATGCACACACTTATTTCCATTTTTCATACTTTTTTGTTTTATTTTAGTAACATTTGCCAACAATTATGACTGCACTTGGTTTGTGTTTACAGATAAAGGGTTGGTGCTCTCATTTTTTAACTACGTTTTATGTGCACCAAGCATTCCTAATCAAAGTCCCCCAGTAGCTTTTGCCCCACCCCTAAATTTAGAATCTGCCAGTTGGGATATGATAATCACTCGAAGCTATGGCCTTGACATTATTTCTTTGTGTGTGAAAGCAATACGCATTCTTGAGCACAATCAAAAAGTGATGTTAGACCCACCAATAAATCTCACTGGAACTGTCCCACTTGCTTTACCAGTCAATGAGTTGGCCATAGGTGAGAGTGTGTGCGCAAATTGATATGGAAGAAATCACAGCAGGGCTAGCCAACTCACATTGTAAACCTTGGCTCTAGATAATTGTCACTGTTGAAGTGACACCCTGACTCCATGTACAAAAATGGGAAAAGGGATTGCAGATGGATGGATGGATGGATGGATGGATGGAATGGTTATACTGTCTCCCACTCTGTAACTATTTTATCTTTTTATTTTTCTTGAACATAATAGATCATGTTATCCATTATCAGGCCTCAAACAGATCAGGAATGGATTGTTCTGGTGTCATAGCACAAGAAGCATAAATGTTCTATGCCTCTTTCCACTGAAACCTGTGAAGCAAACACTCCATTCTTCCTACCTGGGGCAAATGAAGGGAAGGGGCCAAATGGGTGAGTCCTCAAAGGGCAGGATGTGATTTTGGTGGCATGAGGGTGAAGAAGTCTGCACCCTCACAGTATTAGGGCATTTTCACTTATTTGATATTTGTTTATCAGGAAGGTCTGACTGGGTTATCGAGTTATCATGCTATCCCCTTCTATTATGTAGCTGTGAAGGGTATGACTTAATGATGTGAACTTTTGGGTGGAGTCTTTCCTCTTTTGCCTTCTACTGTACAGATCCAGTGACATCATATTGCAATGACCTATCATATCAGACTTCACTAGAAAACTATGCACATTTGACTTATAAGATGTCTGCAGATTTGTTGTTTTTATTCATGTGCCATTGTATTACAGTTATATACAGTACACTTTCTTTAGAGCTGTTGTATTACAATTATATACAGTACACTTTCTTTAGAGTCATTGTATTACAATTATATACAGTACACTTTCTTTAGAGCTGCTGTATTACAATTATATACAGTACACTTTCTTTAGAGTCGTTGTATTACAATTATATACAGTACACTTTCTTTAGAACTGTTCTTCTAAGGACTCTGTTGAAAAGGGGCTATCAGCTCCATCAGATTATCCTGCTTAACAGATGCAAATAAATGAGTAAATAGAATCTTACCAGAATAGCCATTTGAAATACTTTTGAAGAGGCAATAGAAACATTTGCACATGATTTTTAAGCATGGCAGTGTTGACTAGAGAACCTTGTCTTCAGGTAGAGCAGATACAGCATTTATTCATATGTTTATTTATTCTCCAGTCACTTCATGACAATAAGAGATTAATAATCTGCCCAATCTGCCATGGGACACAAGTCTGAAACCTTGAACAGCATAGAAATTCACCAGAGGATGCATACAGCCAGTCACATAAGCACACACACACACACACACACACACACACACACACACACACACACACACACACACACACACACACACACACACACATGCATATATCACACACACGCATATACACACGCACACACACAAACGCACACACACACATATCACACGCATATGCACACACACACACACACACACACACACACACACACACACACACACACACACACACACAAACACACATATATCGCACACACATGCATACACACGCATACACACACACACATATCGCACACACATGCAGACACACACACACACACACACAACACACACACATGCATACACACACAAACACAGATGCACATGAAAACACACACATATATCACACACACATGCATACACACATATTACACACACATGCATGCAGACGCATATACACACACACACACACACACACACAAACACACACATGCATACACACATACAAACACACATGCACATGAACAGTTACACACACACACACACACACACACACACACACACACACACACACACACACACACACACACATATCACACACACACATGCATACACATGCATACACATGCATACACACACAAACACACATGCACATGAACAGTCACATACACACACACATATATCACACATACATGCACATACACACACACGCGCGCACGCGCTCACACACACACGCACACGCACACATGCACATATGCACACACCCACACACATGCACATGAGCAGTCACACACACACATAGAGCACACAGACACACGATCTCACATGCACATGCTGAGGCACACACACACACACGCGTGTGCGCGCACACACACACACGCACACATTCACACACACTCTCACACACACACACACACACACACACACACACACACACACACACACACACACACACACACTCTGCAGAGCATTTACTTTGAAGAACTTTCATAGGGAAATAGTGTTTGTTTTGAGCATTGGCTTTGGGTTAAGAAAATAAAGACAAATGATCCAGTCTTGAAACTAGTCAGGTGGTTTCCACACAGTATCAGACTATCAAAACAGGCTTTATGAACAGAGTCATAAATAAAGGAGCATAATAAAATAATGGCTGGGTCAAGATGGTGCCCATACAGAATAATAATGTATATATAATTTTTACAGGTACAGCAAGAGGTTCTCCTGTTCGATTCTCAGCTGGAGTGTCTTCTGTGTGGAGTCTGCATGTCCTCCAAAAGACATGCATGAATGAGTGTGCTTTAGCTGAAGGTTGGGCGTTGGGCTGGCAACTTGGCACCAAAAAAATCTGCTGCCAATCATTAGCGGACCAGAGTTCCGCTGTGGCGACCCCTAACCGGGAAAAGCCGAAAAGACAAACAATAATTTTTACAGGTGAGCATTTCCCAACCAAGAGATTGGAATACTGAGTAGGTGAGCAGCTATCTGGCAGATAAGAAAGTCCAAGAAGAAAAGTTTGGGGACTCCTTCACAAGCATTGTGCCTGATTTAGCCAATGACTCTAAATTCATGACTTAGATGTTGATTTTGTAACAAGTGTCAGTAAATGCTGTGATCATATTTATTTTTGCTGAATAAAATGAAGTTAACTGGCATTCAATTGATTGCAAATAAATTCTGAACTCTAAGCCTCCAAGTGGTGTCTGGTGTTTCCTTCTGCAGAAAGGAGGGTATTTGGTAGTGGTTCCTAGACAAAGGGAGCTTGGGAAGAAAATACACTGCAGATGATTCACAAGCCAGTTTCCAGAGGGAGAAGGGATGGTTGAGACAGGGGTGTGAGATAACTATGATGGGAAAGGGTGGTTAGGGTTCAGGGAACAGGTTAGGCCACCAATCATGTATATATATATATATATATATATATATATATATATATATATATATATATAACAAGGTGAAGCAAGCATCCTTCCTATCTTACCTTAAGAAATATGGGAGATAAGAAGACCCAGGAAGGCACAGGACTAAGGAAGGCAACAAGGGGTCAGTGACGTAGTGATAGGGAGTGCTGGATGCACAGCAGGCCTATTGAATACAAGGAGTAATTTGGGGCAGGTAGGCTTCTCTTACAGGCTTTGGGGTCAAGAAAACTAATAAAGACACGCAATCCAATCCAATTAATGAGTTTATTGGGTGAGAATCTCCCTGTATTGAGTTTGCAAATAAGTCTTAGTGTACAGAGTGTAAGTGCCTCTCTGTCATAACATTTATATATATATATATATATATATGTATATATATATATATATATATATATTTGGGCAGATGGATGCTTCCAGAGGAAGAGTTTGGAATACTAGACATGTGAGCACTTCCGAGACAGAATTAAGCAATAACAAGAGGAAAAGGTGGTGATGGTGCTGGCTGGATGGGACATCCATAACTACTGTGCCTGAATAAACCAAATGGCTGTAAACTAATGCCACAGATGCTAGTTTTGCAACAGCTGGCAATAATTTTTTGGATTACATTTGTTAATATCAAGTAACACTGTATTCATTTGGATGCATTTGGTGACCTATTAACTCTGGACAAACTCCAAGTGGCATGTGATGTATTTATAAGGGGGGGGGTACTATGGTGAGAGTTCTTGGACAGCTGATGCTTTTGTTGAAGTATCTTTCAACATATGCCAGATGAATAATGAATTTGAATTCAGTGACTGGTACTGCAATGCAATTGTGGAATAGTTTGAAGACTATAGATGCATTACGAGAAAAAAACATTAATCCATTTGGAGAAATAATTCAGCTACTGCTTCTTATGAATGCTCATTCCAAAATATGTTTGCTACCATTTTGTAAACAACTTATATGTAGATAATACAGAAGACAGTATAGGGGAAGAAAACTTGAAACATAACATTAGGGATTATTGTAATAAAAGATGGTATAAAAGCACTGTATCTATCTATATATATCTACCTATATTACAGTCATTTAAGGAATTATGAGCTGAAACAATATATTGTTTATAAGACTGTTTTTATATTATTTTACATCAACAGTGCTATAAATGGATTATTACACTGTTGATAAGAAATATTATAAAATCATAGCACAATCATTTTCTAATAAAAAGCATTTTAGTAGCCTTGAACCATTTTAGCTTCAGTCCATATAAGTACTGTTTCTGCATGCTCTCCAGTTTTGATCTAGGTATTATCACTTCATTTATTAATGGCCTCTTGCAGGTGACATGGTCCATTATTATGCTAAGATAGGAATGCTGACAGTCTTCCAATTTCTTCTTGCACACTTTCTGTATACAAGTAAGAGTATGAAGCAATACATGTTTTTGTGTAGATAATCTGGAGATAAACAGGGAGCATCATCATTGAAAAACACATTTTTTTACAGTGTAGTAAAGTATAACTCATCAATTTTATTGCACACCTGTTATATATACTAGTCAAAAAGTATGCCGCCAGGTGTTTAAGCAAGGAAAAAGGGGGACTACTAGCAAATGGCATACTCTGAGTAAACATCTTCGTTAATATCTGTGGCCTACAGAGTGCACCAACCAAAAATAGCAATGAAAGGATTTTTCAGCAGGAATAGTCAATGCTGTCACGTGGAGAAGATGTAATAAATTATTTGTATATAAGTGAAAGGGTGGTTAGCACTACAGGATTCAAATGGTTATCAAGCGATGCTTTTAAAAGTGACAAGCCTGTTTTACTAGAGATGACACTTTTAAAATACACAAATTTAAAGATGTAAAAGAACCAGGGAGAAAAATGAAATGCCAGAAAATCTTCAAATAAAGCTTCAGTCTCTGCTGGTAAAGACTTCTCGGCATCAAAAAATGAACACAAGGAAAGATTTCAAAAAGCAGTATGGCAGATAAAGGGATACGTGTTTCTAAAAGAATAAAACTACATTGTTCCGGCTTTGTAAGAGGTAGAGGCACAGATTATACAATATTACATCAATTCAAGGTGTCACGTATCATGAATTACAAAGAGAAGCTGTCACCTTCTAAATGTAGGGTAGAAAAATGTATGTAGAAAGGTGAAACTGAGGAAAGTAAGAGAGTAGTAACGTCAACAATTTATCCTGAAAAGCAGCAGAGCATGAACTACTGCATTTCAAACAAAGGGAGTGCATTTGCAGGTACATAAAAGTCAAAGGAATCACTAGAGCTAATAACTAATTTTGAGCCAAAACTTCAAGACATTATGTACCAAAGCATTAACAGAATCTCTTTTATCTGAAGTGAAATTATTTGCTGAGCACAATGTAATGCTTGTAGAATATTTTAGTTTGTGGTCTCAACCTCATTAATAGCAGAATTATAAATGCTTCCTAATAATTGCCTGTGAGGTAACACTCAAGCTTTCTCAAAAGTATTTTGCATACTTCTGAGGGCAGCAAATAATAATGCACTTTTCCCCTTTTTGGAAAGCAGCATCTATCTGCCTGCACTTGTCTGATACACCATTGAAGGTATAAAAACATTCATATTATAGTGCGGTATGTGAGTTCATTCACTGGAATCTCTTTACATGTGCATCTGATCTTGAAGGATACAGTCTGTGTTGTCATAACACAGATCAGTTTACTACTAGATGTCTGTAACATATTCCAATACTCTGACCTCATGCATTTATAAACACATGCTTTCAGCAACTGCAGGCACGCACAAACACCACCAATTGCATCTGTACACATGCACAAACAATAACCACAACAACATGAGACCCACCAAATGAGCACATCAACATACAGCAGACAGTGTGAGATTGCAATCTCACACACACAAACACAAATCCAGACACGCACGCACACACACACACACACACACACACACACACACACACACACACACACACACACACACACACACACACACACACACACACACACACACACCTGCTATCATGTGGAGCCTACTAAATACTGTGGCACCACACAACCTCTATAATTAACTCTAACTATACCTGGGGAAAGGGCATGGTCATGCTTTCAGTTCAATACTACAGATTCATACAGCTTGAAGGCATGCAGGTAGTCAGTCAGTGGCCCATATTTGAGTAATGCTGACTCACCATACCAGCACTATAAAAATCATACTTACTTGTCCTTGACAAGAAGAACAATTCCTGTAATCTGTTCAACGATGAGGATAACCTCCCAATAGCAGGAAATTTGGTAATGAGATGATTCAGAAATATAATTGAGAATATTCGGTTTTGTATAGTTGTGCTGCCCAGAACCCAGAATGTATGGAGAAAGATAAGGCTTATTTATATGAATGTGAATATCATGTGTGGAAATAATAGTGATTTTAAACTGGAAGTCAGAAGAGAACATTTATTTATGTATTTTTTATTTCTGTTGACCAGGTATGTCTCACTAGGTATGGCCTATTTTTAGGATTAACTGAGATGGTATTAATCACACTGACTAAGGGCAAATTCCCTAGATAGCAGGGGACTTGACATATTTTATTTGAGGATATGCTTCTAGGTATCTGCTAGAATGGAAGAAGACCATGGAGGACAGAATGGAGGAGACTCTAAACATTGATTCAAGGGACCTGAGAAATGAAGTAGAATTACATGCTGTGCAGATGATTACTGTGGTAGGATCAGATGCAAATAGAATGCTATCTCAAAAGATGTTGGAGCTAGACATCATTTTGGGGTCAAAACCTTCCTCAAATGAGTTGTTGATGGAGATGTTGAACAAACAGAGAAGTCTGCAGGGTGCACAGACAACAGAGAGCACAAGAGTTTTTAAAAGTAATTTCCTGCAAAAGCAGTTCCAGTTAATGATGTTAGATGCCAACTAGACATGAATTGATGAGCATTTCATGATATCAGTGATTTAGGAAGATGTTCACAAAGATTGTAAGAGCTAGAGAGCAAAGAGAGGGAAGGCACTATAAAATGTAAAGAACTACAAGATGATTTGTGCTAAAAATTCAATATACTAAGTCAAAAGTTAATAGATTTGCTTATTGCATTTAGTGAGAAAGTGTTTCAGCCCTTAGTGCTGAACATAGAATATAATTATTTGTGACATATTTTTGAAACTGGTACTTTTAGAAGAGTGAACAAAAACCTTTTTTCTGATTTTTAGTTTATGAATCTGAAAGAAAATATGTGTCGAATCATTCAGGTTTCTTTAGATCTATACACATTACTGAACAACAGATGTAAATTTAAAAGAGTACCTGAAAAGATATTTGAGATGAAACAAATTCAACATCAGTATGGGATATGGCCTGGGGGCTAGGATGTAACTATTGAATTGATGCTACATGAAGGAAAGATCCGCCATGTTGAAAATATGATATAAAGTTATGGATACAAATGCATTGCAGATTACAGGGCATGTTCTCTAAAACCCTTTGGATACACAGAATATGTACATATTGGCAGAATTGCAGAGAAAGAAAAAGTTTAGCTCTTAAACAGAAAAGACATTATCAGTGCATGTATGGACTGAAGTGCACTCCATATGGCAGCAAGGGCAGCTTTAACATGAAAATACTATTAAATGAGTATATATATTGTGAAATGAAAATGTAGGCAATATTGGTAATGGTTAGACTCCAAAATTACAGAATGGTAATATTCTTTGAAAATAAAGATGAACTGTTATTAGCTGACAGAGAATAAACATATGATGATGAAAATATTTTACCTTAAAAATAGCTTAATATTAGAATAATCATTTTCAGGTTTTATGACAATCAGAGAGAATTGTTTTTCAAAGGTGAAAATAAAGGGAAAAAATGAAAAGATAAAATGCTTACAGAACAGTAATTTAAAAAAGGAAGATAAAATGAGAGAAAACCAAAACAGAAGATAGGTTGAGACTAACTGCATTAAATGTTAATGGTGTCAGCTTTGTGGCATAGAGAGATAAAGCCCTAAATACAAATAAGTTCAACTAGTGATGAAGGCATTGGAGGATCCAGCAGTGAGAGGAAGAGGAACAGTGAGGTAGAGCCTGCACCTCCCTCTCATGGTGTGCACTCTGCCTGCAGTCCCCAGGGGAGGCAACAGACAGACACAGTTAGTTGGATGGGGGTGAATGGGCTAGCATCACCTGAGGAAGAGTATGACAAACTCTTGCACTACTCCATCACATGCTCATTCCTTGTGACCTTGTGGTCTGTGCAGAGGGAATGGTAGGGCTTAAAAAAAGAAAAACAACCTGGGCAATGCCCACACCACAGCTATGTTACCCCATAAAGTGGAACAAATGGATAACAGAGGAAGTGGTACCGGTTTGATTATCGATAAGTGCAAAGGAGACAATAATTAAAATATGATGGTAGTATTAAGGAAAACAAAAAGGGAGCCTGTTTTCCACTGGATTAGTAATATAACTACAGGATATAAAATGTATAGATATGAAAGGAATGAAATGGCTAAAGTAGATGAAATAGAATAATATACTTATTTAGAATTAAGGAATGTTCTTGTCTTTTCGAAGTTGTCAGAGAAACAAAATTAATTAAGTTTATTTTTTTATATATACATTTGTTTACCAAGGTAGCACACTGATCAATAATGACAAATTTCAGGCTCAACCTGGGTGAAGTACAAAACATTTCACTAACATAAAATACAGAACTGTAAGCAATAACAGAATAATTCAGACTAATTACATAGGAAAAAATGTGTATATGCAATCTAGTGACCAAGTACAGTGCAATGTACAATTAAGTAGTATAATTTACAATATATACATTAGTTTCTAAAAGTGGGTCAATCTTCAGTATATCTTGCGAGAGTAAAATTTAGTTAAATAAATTAAAGTATGTGT
This sequence comes from Protopterus annectens, assembly GCF_019279795.1. Taxonomy (NCBI): domain Eukaryota; kingdom Metazoa; phylum Chordata; order Ceratodontiformes; family Protopteridae; genus Protopterus; species Protopterus annectens. The sequence continues at coordinate 1,350,984,273 of NC_056731.1, forward strand.
CTGAGGAACTATTTGAGCAGGGATGGTAGTCCAAGTTGATTTATTGCTATTTATTATTTTATTTTGATTTTGTTTACAGGGTTTAGTGAAAACAACATTTCAGGGGAGGCCTGGAGAGAAAAGCTCTAACATTTTACAAATGTTTTTAAACAGACATTTAGTAATATACATAAAAAGACAATATTCATTACCGGTTACATAGAAATTTACTAATTAACTTACATTCATATGAAATAAAGGAAACTATAACAATATAAACGATACCTACGTAGATGTTGAACATTGAGCATTGGTGTTTTTTTCCAAACAGATAACAGCTTTTGTGATTACTGATTAGAGATTCAAAGAAATGGAAGTGAGGGAAGGAACTCAGAAGGACAAAATAATTCTAATATTATAGTTAAGAGGTGGAGTATTAAGCAGGTTCAGAGACAATTATATATAGCTATCTTAAGGTTTATATTCTAAGTATGAAGTGGGATGGTGAACAATGTCACAGAACTATGTGTATGCTAATAAAACTATTGAAGTATTGGTGAAGACTGGTTGTGGGGCATAGGCTTTCGACTGAAGAAAACATTTTCAGTGATATGACAAGTTGAAGATTACAGTGTGTTTTATCCTGGAGATATTCAGGAGCAGATCCATTGGTTTGACAGATGAAGTTTTAATTGCGTTTTAAATGAGATTACATTTTGAATGGATTTGAATGGTATTACAACACGGCTCTATAGTTTTGCTACACTGTTTTGAATGTAGAGAGCCATCTTCAGTACTAGAAGGTTACAGTAATTAGTAATTTTTGTCTTGAGCGTAACATTCCATTGGGTGAATAATGTGGCACTGAAACACTATCTTAGTATATAAAGAGAAAGCAGTGCTATATATCTTAATTAATAAGTTTATACTGATAAAAAATATCTAAGCATGTAGGCCATGCTGGTGTATTTTATTTTATTTATTTATTTAACATTTGTTTGACGGGAAAGTCCGACTGGGACAGAGCCCATTTTCAGCGGAGGCCCAGGGAGAAACACTCCAGATGCATGTCTTTGGAATGTGGGAGGAAACCGGAGCACCCAGAGGAAACCAAGCGAATGCAAGGAGGACATGCAGACTCTGCACTGTATTTATAAATGCAGTACACACAATATTAAACACATTGTGCAGCACTATGTTTATTACTATTTATTATTCTGGCATTCAGTATTACACTTCACAGATATAGCTCAGGGTACTGAATGCTAGCATATAAAGGATGACTATTTTTAAAAGTGGTACAAAACTGTGCATAGCACATAGTGGAATACTAGACAGCTTGGTGTTACAGACATTCACAAATGCACAACACAGCACAGCAGGAAAAAGGTAGTTGGTAAGGCATGTGTCAGACACATATCTTATTTACTAGCTGTTCCTTCTAGCGTGGTGCTCAGTGGTCATTCCTAAATGGAATTCATAAAGAATTACCATTAATTAAGCATGACTGCAGAGATAAAGATATTACCATTGTATGGTAATGAGTGGTTCTGGTGCTGTTAAATCTCCTATTTGTGAGAACTTGGCAGCATCACTGTGTGGGCAGTGGGGGAGGTGTTGTGGCATCAGAGTTTCATGTTCCATTGCTGGTAGAGATTTTTCTATCATACTTTTTTCACTTCAGTATTCATATATTGTTCAGTTCTGTATGCTAACAACATATAACCAGAGAATGGGAATTGCTATGCTGATAAGACAATGCAATCTAATTGTATACAGTTGGAGTAGCATTTGAAGCTTCATTTGAACCATCCGATTCACAGATGTCATTATGTTTGTTGATAGGTTCATAAGTTCATAGGTAAGTACTAGTCTAGCTGCCCTTGTGGGCCATTTAAAGCCCAGTTTTCTCTTTTTCCATCTATAGATCTAAGTTGCACTTGAAAATGGGCAACAATGAGCTTTGTTTTATGTGGATGGGAAGTCTGTTCCACAACAGCAGTATCCTCTGCAAAATATGCTTGTCCCTCTAAACCATTATGTTGAAGTTGCAGAAGAGGTTTATATCCAAATACTGAGTTCTTCTGATGTCATTTTACTGGCTGATGTGCAGTAAGTCCATTGGTAATGGTCAGGGTATGTTTTGTATGCCAGACACAGGTCACCTCTGAGCAGTCTGTAGGATACTGAGTATAGTGACCGTGCTTTGAGCCAGTCCAGGTAGGAGATGTTGTTTAGGCCTTGTTTCCTTTTAATAAGGTATCTCTGCAAGCATTCCATTGTTGCATGTGTCTGGACACATGCATGCCAAAGAGGGCATTATATCCAATGAATGGCCTAATGAGGGGTGAGTAACTGGGTCAATGACATCCATAGATCTAGATACAATCCCTTTGTCAATAAGCTGTGCAATATATAAGGACTTTCTTACAACAATAGGCACATGTTGGTCAAAAGATAGATCACTGCCCACATATGATAAGTTCCCAAATCTCAAACAACTGGGTCAACTCTTAGGGGAATAATTGTCAATGTGTTAGCTCCTTGGGGTTGATGACTTCCCAAAGGTTATAATAATGCATTTTTTGGCATTTAGTTTCAGACCATGATTTTAGCACCATCTGTTTATTTGAGACAAATCTTCCTGCAGAATGGCTAAGTGATTTAGGGATTCAATGACTGTTCCCAGCTTGCAGTCTTCTGTAAAATTAGTCAGCCAGAGGTCTTTGGTATTGGCTTTTACTTCAGAAAAGTAAATGGCAAACAGGAGAGGTCCCAGCCAAGTACCCCAGGGGACTCCACTGGTGACTGGTCTCTTTGTGGAGGTAACTTCCTCTATTTTTATTATCAATTATTTGTTAGTTATGTATAATTGTGTATATGTGTATGGGAGGTCATTTTATATGAGTTCTATATGAACAATGGCTAAAACTGCACTAAAGTTCTTATCCTATTGGGTGCCTTTCTCTGAGTCACATAAGGCTTTGGTACGCTCTTCTGCAATGTGCTAGCCCGAAACAACAGTGCACAGTATTGATCAATAACACCACCATGCAAAACATACTCCTGTATTCCACCAGTGTCCTTTATATGGATATAATCACCTCCAAATACGAACTTAAACCCAAAAACGTGTTACGCAGCATGACAATAATTCCAGGGTCACACGTGTGTGTGTGTGTGTGTGTGTGTGTGTGTGTGTGTGTGTGTGTGTGTGTGTGTGTGTGTGTGTGTGTGTGTGTGTGTGTGTGTGTATATATATATATATATATATATATATATATATATATATATATATATAAAATAAATGAGGTTTGGTAACAAACCAATTTACCCAGGGACATCTTCAGAAGGGGGGTTAGATAAATATATTAGTGAAAGTTAAGAAGGTAGGGGGGATGGAAGAGTTAAATGGGAATGAGGGATGACTGGGAGGAAATGAAGTAAGGGTAGGTAGGGTCTTAAGGGGTTTTATGCAACTGCAATTGGTTAGGGAATCACATTTTGGCATGAACTTACGTGCTGGTAAGGGGTTAGTAGCAGTATAACTTTAAGAGGAATTTCCTACATGTACAGGGATTGTAGTATTTGGCTATCCATTAGATATAGTTTGCAGAGGTAAGGGGAGAATTTCAGTTGGTAGTTCTGACATTTGAGGTCATTTCGGTAGTTGTGTTTGTGGGTGGATAAGAGTGTTTGGGGGTTGTGTGCTGGCACTATCGGCATGGATTTTATGTTGTGCGGTGTAATTTTATACTATTTGCTTGGGGGATACTGGATTGAGTGGTTTGGGGGTATTCACTCTTCAGCATTTTGGGTAACCCGTTTAGAGTGAGGTGTCTGCATGGAGCCTTCTTTAGCAAGGTTGCAGCATAAAAATTATGTGGTAGTAAAAGCTGTTGAAGGCCAGCAGTGATGGCTGTGCCTTTCAGCTCAGATAGTATCTAAATGGTGGAGGTACATTTCCTGGGCTGTGAGATTGTTGCAAATAATGGGTGGTTGCCACGCAGGTGCATTATGGCATTGGCGACTGTGGGAGGGGGTGGAGGTATTGTACGGATGGGTGCTGTTGTATTCTAGGCCAGTTCATGGGCCATAATTGGTATATATATTCATAGGTTCATAGGTTCATAGGTTGGTACTAGGCTATCAGTCCTAGGGCCTATACAAGCCTAGACATAATAATTCCCTGGCTATTTCTTCCCACACTATTTACTTCCCTGGACCCCTGTCTAGCAGGGCAACTGACGTGATCCCTGATGTGAATTTCCTTTCTCCCATCCAATCATCAAGGTTCCTTTTGAAGAGGGCCAAAGAGGTGCTCTGCTTGACATGTATGGGCAGTCTATTCCAGAGTCTGGAGAGTCTCTGGGTCAGGAACCTATCCCTCCAGTGTGTTTTGTTTATTGTGATGACAAGGTTTAGATCCCTGGAGCATGTGGCTCTGAGGGATTGGGATTACTTTAAGTGTAGCATGTCCAACAGCTCTGGGTTTGACATGGCCTTGTATGTTAAGCAGAGATCGCCTCGGAGTAGACGATATGTGACAGAGTATAGCTGGAGTTTTTTAAGGCGGTCAGCATACGGCATCTGCTTTTGGCCTGTGATTCTTTTAGTGAGGTATTTCTGTGGACTTTCCAGCTGTTGCAGATGTCTTGAGAGGTACATACCAAATGGGGTGTTGTATTCTATAATGGGTCTAATGAGGGATGAGTACAGTGGGACAATTACCTCCTTTTTTCTGGATGAAAAGCCCTTAATGATGAGGTGTGCCACATAGAAGGATTTCCTGACTGTTGTGGCGATGTGGTTATTGAAGGTGAGACCACTGCCCACCTGTGTCCCTAAGTCTCTTATCACACTTTCAGTGTTTAGTGTACTGCCACCTATGTGGTAATTCACGGGTACATGTTTTTTCCCAAATGGGATAACTATACATTTCTTGGCGCTGAGCTTGAGCCCATGGCTCTGGCACCAAGCAACTGTTTCTATAAGGCCCTTTTGTAGAGTATTGACATCACTTGGGGATTCAATAATGGCTCCCAGTTTGCAGTCATCTGCGAACTTTGTTAGCCAGAGTCCCTTAGTGTTGGCCTGTACTTCAGAGAAGTAGATGCCAAACAAGAGATGTCCCAGGACTGAACCCTGAGGTACTCCACTTGTCACTTGTCTGGAGCTGGATTTGGAGTCAGCTACTTTTACAGTGTGGGTTCTGTCAGTAAGCCAGTTGGCAACCCATTGAGTGACATAGAGATTAATGCCCAGCTTAGTAAGTTTATCTATGATTCCAGAGTGGGGGATGGTGTCAAAAGCCTTGGCAAGGTCCAGATAGGCTGTGTGGACTGCCTTACCCTTGTCCACAGCTCTGGAGACTGATTTGAAGAAATCAATCAGGTTCAGGAGACAAGATCGGCCCTTCACGAACCCAAACTGGGTGGGGTCCAGTGTTTTAAGGCTACCAATCTCTTTGTTTATAAGTTCCATAATAATAAGTTCCATGGCCTTGCAGATTAGGCTCGTCAGACTGATGGGGTTGTAGTTCCCAGGATCCAAGGTGGATTCCCCCTTGTGGAGTGCGATAACTGTAGATGTGCACCACTCAGTGGGCATGAAGCCTGAGGTGAGGGTATGATTAAACATGACGCTAAGGTGAGGTGCCAGTTCATTTTGTAGTTCATGTAGTATACAGCCCGGGATGTCATCTGGTTCCATGGTTGCTGTATTCTTAGCTTTGGAGAGTACGTTTTTAACCTGTGTGGCTGTTATTACCGGAATTTGGCAATCTTCCGGTATTGAGATGGGCCATTTAGGGGGTGAGATGGGGGTGAAGTTGGCACTGAATCGATCTGCCAGGATATTGACAATATCCTTTGGATCAGTATATTTAATGCCATTCTGTTGTAGCTCAGAGCAGATCTGAGCATTGCCATTTAGATCCTTGACATAGTTATAGAATGCTTTGTGGTTGTCTTTGGAATCTTTGGCAATTTTATTTTCATAACTAGTTTTGGAAGATTTTATGAGGGATCTCAGCTTCTTACTGAGGCTGGTAAAGGAGTTTTTTGCATTCTGGGATTTTCCTCTTTTCTGCAACAGCTTCTTCCTTTTGTTGTAAAGTTTGTTTATGGCAGGGGACCACCAGATTGGCTTCCTTTTTTTGGAGGAGAGCATCTTGGTTTGATTTGGGATGGCACGATTCCTGCATGAGTGGATGTGCTTGTACAGTGCCTTAGTGTAGGACTCAGCAGTCGAACCTTCATTTCCCATCTGCATGGGTGTCATGAAGTTTGTAACTTCTGACTTGAGCAGCATGAAGTTGGCTTTGGAGAAGTTTTTTTTATGGAGGTTTCCATACTAGGGGGAGGGGGTGGGATATGGATGTTAAGGGTGATTAGCTTATGGTCTGATCTGACCAACGAGGGGGTGACCATAGGTGTGGAGCATCAATTTCCCCTGTTGGTAATGACCAGGTCTAGGATATTGGAGCCCCTGGTGGGACTATGGATTAGTTGATCCAGGGCATTGGAATTTATGAATTCCAAGAACCGTTGGGCAAAGGTGTTGGTACACGAGTAGTTTTCCCAGTTAATGGCAGGATAGTTGAAATCACCCAGTATTAGGGTGTTTGGTTGTATATTAATATTTTACAGTATGTTAAGAAAGGTTTTGTGAGAATCTTGGGGCATGGTGGGGGATCTGTACCAAGTTAAAATTGGGATTGCAGTCTTACCTAGTGTTAGTTGCACCTGGAGAATTTCAGATGTATTGTGTTGGGCAACTAACCTGGTGGTGTGAGTATCCCTGGTGAATATGGACACTCCTCCACCTTTAGTGTTTCGATCCTGGTTTGGTGGCCGAAAACTGTGGTAAGAGCTGTAGCCTGGTATTGCAGGGGTGCTCTCTGGAGCCTTGAACCAGGTCTCAGTTACTGCACAGATATCGATGTTCTCCATTTTAGGAGTGCCTCGAGAGAGTGCATTTTGAGGTCTAGACTTCTAGCATTGAGTAGCATTACCTTCAGATTTTGCATGCTTGTACCTGTTAACGCTGGTGGTTTTGTCCTTTGAACTTTGCCCAAAAAAGGTACTATAGGGGTGGCAAGAGCCTTTGCCAGTAACCTGAATCCCAGGGGTAACAGGTGCAGACCATCTCTGGCAAAGCATCATGGTCTTTCGATCATGTCAACCCAGGCAAACAGATACTGGATCCCCTTTGAATGACACCAGCAGCTTAGTCAATTGTTGAAGTCAGTCATTTTGTCCTTATATTGTGGCATCATTCTGGGCGAAGGCAGGATGCTACTCAGGGCTAGGGTCATACCTGCCTAGGCCACATGATCCGAGAGCTCTTCCATGTCTCTTTTTATGTAGTCCAGGGAGGTAAGTCTCAAGTCATTCACTCCAACATGGACAATGACAGAGTCATATTTGAACTTGTTGTGGAGTGACTTGAGTGCATGAGTTATGTGGCAGATCCTGGCACCTAACAGGCAGTTCACTGTAATTTTCTCCTTGTTCAGCCTGGTGAGTGGGACATCAGTGTGCCTGACTATAGAGTCACCTATGACTAAAGTGTTAGGTACGTTGTCTTGCCTTAGGGGCTGTTGTTGGGTGGCACACTGGTGTTGTGAGCTATGTGACACTTTGGTTGTGATTGGTGTTTGTTTTAGTTTCAGCTTCGGAAGTCCTTGTTGCTTGGGCAGGTTACAGTTAAGGGCCTCTCCATATGTGGATTGAGTATTGCTATGTGTGAGTGTTGGTGGTGTAAGTTTAGAAGGGCTATGTGTTGCTTGAGGTGTAGTGCGGGTGTTAACATTCTCCTCTTGACTGTCTAGCACAATCTTGGGTGGAGAGAGCTTTGCTTCCAGTTTGGGTATGTAAGTGCATCTCTCACAGGTTGTAATGTTGGGTGGTAGGCGGAGAGGGTTGTCTGTGTACATGAGGCACTTGCTGCATTGCCCCAGTATGCCCAGATTCACCAGGTGGACCGGAGAAATCAAAGGAAGCTGACCGTTGGACATGCCTGGTTTGGTGCTTTTTTTTTGAAAAGTACAGAACCTGTTTTCCCTTACCTTAGCAAGGTACTTTGCAATTATAGACTGCTTAGTGCCTATGATTAATTTCTCCTTATTAATAAGGAGAGTTGAGTGCTTGTATGAGTTTAAGGCTTCCTAGTGCTTTCCAGCAGGTATTAGAGCAAGTGCTGGTCACAGAGATGCTTAAAGGTAAGATGAAAAAAAAAGGTTTATCCTAAACACTACAGTGTGCACTAGAGAAGTTAGATTTGAAAGTAGGTAACTTAAGTTTTACCTGTCTAAAAAGTTAAGTTTTAGTGGAGAGTCACTATTTTTAAAACAGCAAGATAGATTGAAAGGGGGTGATCAGTTTTGTATTCTGGTACTATGGAATACAGTAGAATGGCCAATAAATTTAAATCGTTGAAGGGGAGTGATTTCACAAAATGATAATTTTGTGCTTACTCACACAAGCCAGTGAAAGCAGAGAGGAAATGAAATATATGGTCAAATTAACATAAGGGGCAGGCAACTTAGAAAGACAGTGGTATTTAAGAACACGACAATGACGAGGTGGGGGTGGGTGGGGAAAAATTTCTGCCTGACTCATAATAGACAGAGCTGTGGGGTCTTTTGAAGTTTTAATATGCAGTTAAAAGCAGAACACAAACAAAACACAAGGTAAAGAAAACAAATCACGGCACTCAAAATATAAAAAGGCAATAAACTAATACAAAATACAACAAATAAAAAGCAAACCAACCTTTCCCTCACAGAAAAGTGCAGCAGAGTCTGGGTGAGCCTTTCCAATAGATATATTTATTTAAATTTTTTTGTATATATTTGTATTATATATTATAAAAAAAAAAAAAAAAAAAAAAAAAAAAGGCAAGATAGAGGGAATGAGTGGAGAAAGCACGTTTGCTTCTGACAAATGGTTCAAGGGTGCATGCCTGAATATTACAAGCATGCTGTTTAGTTGTCAGATTGTTGCTTTGTAATTCTACCTTGTATACACTAACAGCTCTCTGGTTTTGCATACCATAGAGGATCAAATAATAAATAATGACAGATGTGAGTTTTACAGTTTTGATGTTTGGTATATCATTGAGGATAACTGTCACTAAATAATGACAGTCATTTGAGCTGCAGACTTTCCATTCTTCAGGTCCAGATTGGACCCTGTACAAACAAGTCAGTGGCTCATGCTTGAGATATATATATATATATATATATATATATATATATATATATATATATATATATATAATATGCAAAGAAAAAGAATGCAGATCAGTACTATAAATATGGAGTGAGTCAGAGTGGGATCCAGTTCACAGATGGGAAGATGGCCCTCAGCAACGGTTTCAGTTCATGCATGCAGGCAAGATAAGGTGTAGCGTGAGTACCTATCATTGGAGCACATATTTTGGGTAATTGAAAATCTACTACTTTTATTTCTGTCTTTATCTGGATTCCAGATTCCCAAGCTCATACCTGCCTTGAGGACATTTCCATTCAATCAACTGTTAAGGTTGAAAAGTTTTTTTTTTTTTTTCTTACAAAACTGAATGGATATGTTCACAGGAATGTTTGGGACAGTTGAAGTGAAAGGACCCTGAGCATACCTCTCAACTGTACATTTTATTTTTCTATAGATAATCATAGTGGGGCCATGGAGTCCTAGTCTGGTGGATGTTGTACATTTGTTTTCTGTTTTGGATGCACTGTGAGATTTGCTGAGGTTGTCCTTGACAGAGACAGCGGTAGGGGCAGGATGACACATCCCAGCCAGATATTGCCTGTTTGGAAATGTGGCTAGACATCTTAACATGGTAATAGCATTAGCCTTTCTTAAACCATTTACCTTCCATCTATACAGTTTGCCTTTTTTCCATGTTATGAAAGATTGAGGTCAGGAGATGTTGATGAGCTTTTGAGTTCAAAATTCATTCTCATTATGCAGTGTCATTCTGGCTTTAGTGACTGTGTTTAAGGGTTGTTTTGGGCCTTTCTCCCTCCATTTTTTATGGCTTTGTCCACAACTATTGCTCTAAGATGTTGAGAGTATACCTCTTAACTGCACAGGTTTTGCAGAATGTCCAGATTTTGCCTCAGTTTTGGTCCAATTCTCACAACATTCAGGTTTTCTGGAAATTTAGTAGCAATTCATTTGAACTGAGTTTGGCAAAGTATGACAGTGATATGAGTTTCAAACGTGGGGGGAAGTGGTCTTCAAAATGCCCTTATCTCACTCAGGAGATTTACATTTGTCTTTTCTTTACAAATGGTGGTCTCAGCAGGTAACAGATACTAATGCAATGAGTCTTTCAGCTGCTGGAGTGCTATGCAGTGAAGTCACAGATGGTGGAAGAGCAGAATTTGTATCAGCTGGTGGTCCAAATAAAGTGATCTTGTCAGGTGATCGATTCTATGGCAAGAAGAGTTTTATCCACTGGGGAGGAATGCAGTGAAGTCCCAGGCAATGATACATTTTATGTGATCATTTAGGCATGTGAGAGTTGGTGCAGTATGGAAGTAATGTGGGGACATGTGAGGATGAGATACATCAGTGGCAGGCTGAAACAGTTTAGATTTAATTATGGGGAGCTTGAAGTCATCCATAGGTGGGGTTGAGTCATATCAACTGAGGTTGGGTTAGACTTTGGTATCTGGCAGAGTGAGTGATTAGCTAAGCAAACCCTGTGGTATGGAGGGGGGGGGTCATTTTACCCTTTCACTGACCACTTTCACTTACAGGAAGGTTGGAAGGGTGGTGTATGTGGATAATTTGGATTAATTTTGTATGGGGTTCAACATCTGGAATCAGAAATTGCAAACATTCAAGTAAGGCTTTGGAGCCTTAACTGTCTTGGTGGCTAAAGACAGGGGACAACTAAGTCATAAGTTTCCTTAGGTGTTAGGTTCCATTTATTACATGTCCCTTGGGTGTGGAAGGAGACTGCCTTACCCTTTCCAATCTTGGTAAGTAAAGGGGTCGTGACTGGAGTACGTTTGTGGGTGGCATGAAGGTTTTAGCACATCAATATTGCTAAGTTTAAGTAGACAGATTTGCGATATGTTTTGTGGATGGCTTGTAGGATTTGTACACTTAAAGTGTGTGAGTAGGTATTCAGCTGTACAGGTGACAGATGGGGAAGGTGTGCTTGTTACATGGATGATAGATTTTTTTTAGGATTTTCTTGCAGTGGGTTAAAGATGTGGTTGAGCTTTTGGTAAGATGCATTGGGTTGTTCATGGGGATTTGCACTGGTTTGCAAATGTGGCAGGAGGATTGGGTTGGGGCACACTTTGGGGGTTGGTTTGTGGCTTGTCTGTCAGATGGTAGGATGACTGGAGGAGACAGGTGGAATTTTTTGAAGGTGGTTTCAATCTAGCAGGCATCATAGTTTTAGTGGCTTGTTGGAGGGTATATAGGGTTGAGGTAGGACATTGCTAGAGTGGTTAAATTTGGGTTGCAGGACTTTGGGGCACTTGTTATAAAGAAGGCATGTGGTGGGACATTGCCACAGTGGTTACATTTGTGCAGTTGTTTGTGAGAAGGATTTTGGTGGGAAAAATGAGTTATTTTTTTGGTTTGGGAACAAGGTAAGGCAGTTCAGTGGGTCAAGTAAGAGTTGGGTGTGAGTACTATAGTTACACAGGTGACAAAGGTATGCAAACTTAATCCTGGTTGGTGGTTCATTGGTTTGAAGGTTTGGGGTAGGTTTGATAGTGAAGACTGACAGACATTGGCTATTGATAAGACAGCTTGTGCTGTGAGGGTGGATTTGGTAATGAAGGTTTATTGATCTACAGTTCATGTGGCATTTTCTTTTATGGATGTATTGTAGTCATTCAGGGGTGGTTTGTTGGTTAGTAAATGCTATGAAGTCATTAAATGTTATCTTGTCAGGTAGTTGGTGTGATGGCAGGATTGCTATTACATTGATTTTGAAAGGAAATTTAATTTTGGACATTATGTACATTAGGCTGTACAACAGGGATGCAGGTAAGTAAGCATGATGGTGTGCAATTGTTTTTGCATGGTTTTGCATGGCATGGGTTTAGTGTTTGGGTAATATATTTGGCTGGTACTGACACGGGAATCATTGTGAAGCTACTATTTGTAGTTAAGTAAGTGAGAATTTAGCTACTATACAAAGGTTATGCTAGGTTATGAAGTTATGGTTTGTTACTTTAGCATTGGAGAGGGATTTGTGGTTTAATTTTAGTCATTTAGGCAATTGGTTACTTTGGCTATTTATGTGATTGGGCTTTGAGAGTTGATGACACTGATCCATAGTTCACCGAATGATATTTGGCTTATTCCTCCTTTTATGGGTAGTTAGGTTTAGAAATTTTGGTAAGAGGGAAGGGGCAACAGCTTAGTCAGGCTGGTGGGCAGAGAAGAGGGACAGGCTTTCCCTCTTCTGTTCTGCCTCTGAGGTTGTATGTTCATTTCAATGAGTTGGTTAAGGAAAGTGAGCAGTTGGAGGCTGATTGATAAATAAAATAAGCAAGCGAAGGTAAGGACGTTATGTTTATGGAAGTTTAATAAAGGTCACCAAACGTCATTTGGTGTGATGTGTTTATTGAAGGGGACTAGGACAAATGAGGTTTGGTAACAAGCCAATTTGTCCAGGTACATCTTTAGGAGGGGGGGTTAAATAAATATATTAGTGAGAGTTAAGAAGGTCAGGGGGACGGAAGGGTTAAATGGGAATGAGGGATTATTGGGAGGAAATGAGGTAAGGGTAGGGAGCGGCTTAAGTGATTTTATGCAAGTGTAACTGAGTAGGGAAACACATTTTGGCATGAACTTGCTACCTACCCTCCCACCCCTTTTTTGGTGGAATAGCGGGGATTGTGGTAATTTATCAGTCCAGGTAAGGCAGAGAAGAGGGATAGGTTTACCCTCTTCTGTTCCCTCTCTGGTGTTGGATGTTCATTTCAATGAGTTGGGAAAGGAAAGTGAGCAGTTGGAGGCTGATTGATAAATAAGCCAGTGGAGGTAATGATGCTGCTTATTTGGTTGGATGTGTAATTCAATAAATGGTAAATGCAGTGAGTGGTGGGACACTGCTGCATAAGTATAGTAAGCGAGTGGAGGTATGGACACTGCTTACTGGGTCAGGATGAGTGAAGTCACACTGTCCTGATTAACATTACATGGATATTTATGTTCTGATTAAAATCAGCTATACTATATTTTCGCTGCAATTAATAAATATGGGTTAACAAAGTTATGTTTATGGAAGTTTAATAAAGGTCATCAAATGTTATTCGGTGTGAAGTGTTTATTGAAGTAGACTGGGACAAAAATAATTTATTGCAATTAGTGCTTTCATCCATAACACAAGAATGGACTTCATCAGAGATACAAACCACCACCCAAATTGTCATTTAAATACTTAATGAATTCATCAAACCACCCAATCAAGTGCACACTTCAATAAAATTAATAATGTGCTAATTTTCCTACTCAAAACACATAAAGAGATATAAAGAACTTTTTTAAATATCACTTAACTATTAAATCTATAAATATTACAATGCACATACTAATAATTAAATAATATAAACACCATATAATAAAATAAATTTTTTTTTTAAATTTAATCAAATTTATCTGCCCTTCATTTCAAAACACTATACAATGATGTTACATCATTTAAACCTGGCTTTTTTGTAGTGTTCAAGCGTAGCTGCCACATTAACTCCTTTTGCTCTAAAATTATTTCACTATCACCACCTCTGTTGGAACTATTCACCTTGTCAATAACAAAAATATAAACTTTTTAAAAAACTGGCAAGATCATGAATGTTTATATAAAGCATTACTCTGTTTCCTTTTTTAATTTCTTAAAGGTGTTCATAAATTCTTTCTTTCAATGTCCATATCATTTTGCCTATGTAGAAGGATGGACAAAAGATACAATCAGCCAGATAGACTACCATCCTAGAGTTACAACAACATCTAACTGACAAGTTAAAGATCTTGCAAATCTTTCTACTGTTACATACGTTCCATCATTGATATATTTACAATAGTTACAACAGCTGCATTTCATCATTTTAAAATATGTAATATTTTCTGGCTCTCTATAATTCATTTCTAATATATTCTTAATATTTTCTCCTTTTGGAAACATTCCTAACTTTTCCTTATTTTCTAAAGGGAATATAATTACCTATGCATTCCTAAATTTTCCTTATATTCTAAAGGTGATATAATTTCCCATACATTTTTTAAGATGTCCTTCACTTTCATGGCTTCCTTATTATACTCAATAGTCATCATCCCCACTTTTTAATTTCTTGTTGACAATATCCGATCCTACTTGTGAACATAAATCTTTGAATTTTTACCCAAAATAGAGGCAGATGTTTCCACCCTTCCCCTCACAATTTCACCCTTAATTTTCAGTATTAGGGAAAATGGGTAGTCTCTATCTTGAAACGTTAGCACTAACTTCTCTAATTCTATAAAATCATTTCATCTTCTGAGATTAACCTTGAAAAGCAGACCATTTGACCTTTTACTATGTTTCTGTTCTGAAACTGCAGATGGCAGTTGTTGTAATGCAAAAAAGAAATTCACCGGGATTCAATAAATGTATTTTTCCATGCAGGAACAGTGTAGCCACTCCTGCACGGAATATGGCCGCCGAGCGATCCAGTAAACTACTGTTGTGATGTGCACAAGCCTGCTTACACTATTCCTGCATGGACACCACTGCATAATGTTAATTGCTTCATTTACTTGTGAAAACCATGCAGATGAGGTGAATTAGAAATTCAGCAAGCAGGTAGACATCTGTGCAAGAATAGTGCTAGTTGCAGCTATGTATTCAGCTACTAGCTGAATACATTTCTGCAAATACTAAAACAGAGGCATGACAGCTCAAATAAAAGCATGTATTATAATCTTTAGGCATGCAAATGGCCAAATATATGGCCATTGGCATGGAAAAGTGTTTCATTTTTATAAAAATTAAAGTTTTTTTTTTACCAATCTCGGCCGTTTAAGCACAGGGCAGTGGCATGCAAATGGGAACATGCTGAAAATTAAAAAAAAAAAAAGTGAAAACACAATTTTAAGGCAAATATGCATTTTGCCATTATACTCTATGGCATGCAGAAGCAAAACAATACCAGGGAACAGTGATTGCTAAGAGGAAAGGCTCTGTGGTAGTGCAGTAACTAGGGACTAAGGCAGTGGGGTATGCAAATTAGGGGAAATGTACTGAATCAGAAAAATATTCTAATTGCCAAACTGCACCTAACCATGTAGGTGTTATAACACGATCATGTAAGCAGGAGGAACAGCAGACATGAAAATGGGGTGTGTCATGCATGATGTAAGCACATTGGAGCTCTGTGGCCCTCATATAAGCTTAGCTAAGCACAGCTAAGCAAGGTGGTGTGTCTGAGGCTGTATTGACTTATTCCATGAAATGAAGAGTGTGTTCATGTCCAGGGGAGGGCCATTTCTCATTGTTTACCTTAGCTAAATGGGTTTTTGAGGTGCACACCAGGTCTAAACCAAAAGAATCCCAGAAATAGCAGGGTTATTTACATTTGGGCACCAGGTTTGCACTGTGCTCCTCAAGGCTTAAAAGGGGAGGAAATAGGAAGGGAAAAAAAGGAAAATAGCAGAATAAAAGCAATCAAGTACAAATTACATAGCTAGCAGGTGGAATGCATCATAGTCAGCCAATCATACAGGCAACATCTGCAGCACAACAGTATAAACTATGCAAATACCTTACAGTCTGTTTTTTCCCACAAACTCTGCACCATTAGTGTACACATGCAGGGAAATTTTAAATGGAAAAATGTTAGGAGCTGCCATTACATTGATCCATCAGTATGTGCTAGAGGCTGAGGGAGGTGAGGAGGATAATGCTGACAAACGCCACAGACTGAGGAGGAGGAGAAGAGTATTCAGACCCAGGGTAACTTATTAGGGGCTACATGATCTGGAGATAGTAGAGAGCTACAGGGTGGACAGAGACATAACTGCAACCAATCATTGAGCTGTGCTGGCCTTAACTCAGAAACTGAGCCAATAGAGGGGAACCCATCCCAGTGGATACCAAGGTATGTGCAGCCTTAAACATACTAGCTACAGGTACTTTCCAAAGACCTACTGGGGACATTATGGGGGTCTCACAGGCATCCACATCCAGGGTACTCCACCAGTTCCTGGATGTCATGCTATCACATGCCGGTGCACATTTACTTCCTTAACACCCATGAGGAGAGGACCAGCAATATCTGTCTCTTCCACCATGTAGCAGAATACACAGAGGTACTGGGTGCAATAGACTGCACGCACATCCACATCAAAACACCACCTGGGTGATAAGGGTAGGGTCTACATAAACCGCAAGGGTTTCCCCTCCATCAACTGCCAGGTTGTATGCAATGCTCAGGGCATTATCATGAATGTGTGTACTGGCAGCCCTGGAAGCTATCACGACTCCCACATCTGGCATTCGTCACAGCTGTACCAGGCATTTGCCAGTGGGGGCATCCCACATGGGCATCTTGTGGGGGATGCTGGCTATGCACTGGAGCCATGGATGATGGCACCCATCAGAAATGCACCCACACCCACACAAGAATGCCATAATGAGGCACATGCACAAACTAGGATCATTATACAGATGCTCAAGTCATGGTTCCACTGCCTAGAAATATCTGGTGGAGACTTTCAGTACTCTCCAGCCACATGTGCACACATGTTCATAGTATGTGCCATGCTACACAACATGATTCTGCAGAAACAACTGCATCAGGAACAGCACAGGGAAGGGCCACACAGCCCACCGCCATTGCAAAGGTCCCCACAGGCAGTGAGGGACTCAGAGGAGGAGGCCCCTGAGCCTGCTCCTGTAGGCAGACAGAGGCATGCCCAGTATGCTCAGGCCTTGACAAAGAGGCAATGCATATCACACACACTGATGCTGTAGAGACCCCAGGGACCGACACCTCTCTCTGACTCACACACACAGTAAAATGGATGACACACACATCACATTACCTGTAACTTACCATGTATAGGCAGTGTACTGTGTGCATCTAACCTAGGCGGGCTTCAAGCACCGTCCTCACACCTGCCACAGGCACAAGGTAAGTCAGTCTTCTTAACAATAAATGAATGGATTAGTACGTTTTGCTAGCATATCTACGGTAATGCTGCATGCATGCAAGGGAATGGGGTGGCCTACTGGGATAGCAGCAGACAACTGACAGCTATGTGGGACACCAGGAAAAGTCTGCCCAATACTGGCCTCCCCATACTATTCAGTAATACCTAAGTTGACAAATCCCACTGCAGTATATGTGTGGGGCCAACTAAATGGGGGGGGTCATAGGTCACAGGCATGGATGTTAGTGTGGGGGTCCCATACCCACCCCTCAGACCGACACAGCAAGTCAGCTGTAGAAAGCCAGAGAGAAATGTCTGTCAAAGTCAAACAAATGGTAGAAATGTTAAATTACCCCCCCCTACAGACTCACACAGTGATAGCACAGCAGGTCACGCAGTTGCAGTAAGGCTAGAAAGGGTAAGAAGTCTGAAACTCAATTGTATGCCATTACAAACTGACCTGTGGTGTTTACTGATATTTGTCTAGTCCCTAAGACAGGGCAGAGTAGCATGGTAAATGGAACCAAAATGTAAAGCAAATATCAGCACAGTCTGTTCAAATATGTGCAGTTGACAGGTGTACCCCCCATATACCCACAGAAATGCAGTATCATGTATATTTTCAGGGAAATAGCAGCATAGCTCATATTGGCAGGGCTGTTCCAATGCACATGAAAACATATGTTGCATGTCCACAATATGCAGGGGTCAATGAGCTATGTATATGTGTGGATAATACTGTCAGGATCTGGCCAGCATGTTCTCCTGGCAGTTGTCTTGTAGTGCCCTAGGTAAAGTGCTGTCTTTGACAGGGCCATGGGAAGATAACTGCAGTGCCAACTATTATGCATATCAGTGACACCTACTGCTCTGCTACAGTCATAACTGGAAGTCACAGTGCTATGTGGAATATACTACACATACAATGAACATCTTGAAGGCTGTGTAGCCGAGGTGCTAAGGCTTTTGTGAATATAGTGCTTTTTGGTACTGTTGCCAGTGGTGATTACCAATCATTTCTTTTGTTTAGGTTTACTTTTACATATAATGGACATGTCTGCACAGTAGAATGCACTCTGTACCCACACCCATAACTCTCAACCTCTGACAACAAGATGTCCGGACAAGGACAGAAATAAAAGTGGAACAAAGGCACAATGATAGGCATGTGTTGTAAATATCATCCTTACATACTGGGAAAGTTGGTAGGGTGAGGGTTTTACAGTAATGGGACTTATCTGAAGGTTATGTAGTCTGAAACAGTAATATCTCTCATTATTTTGTAACATCACTCTTCAATTATATGTAACTAACTTGCCATAAAAACACAAGTTTACATAGAGAGGATGAAACCTCTAGCCAAACACCTGGACAATCTGCCAAAAACTGGGCAGGTGAGAGGTATGGCCACACAAGGATATGGCATCTCAGGTTAGAAAGATACCACACATGCAGGAGATCCCCAGCCAGCATATCACAAAGTTGCTGGACTGTTTAAACAGCATGTAATCACTCAACTCACTGTAGCCACACCTCACAACTGACCTTGTTGTGCAAGAATGTACACAGCTGCTCTCATAATATTGTTCTATGCATCATGCAACTAGTATTTCTCTGGTGAACCACTGTGATGATCTCAGGATGTCTGGCACTAGGTAATGACGCAATACATTGCAATGTCAGACTACAGATATGTCAGAAATGTCTGCTTAACAAACCCAGTACCCTGAGGAATGTCCTGTGTACTCCTGAGAGGTATGGTTGTAGAACAATAGACCTCGGACTGGAGTACACTTATCTCTGGAATGGAGTCCCATTCTAACTATAGAAGGTCACACTGGGCATGCTCCTACACTTAAAGAATCACAGGACATGTTGGAACCCACAGCTGACTATATGACTGTATTGTATATAGATATATATATATATATATATATATATATATATATATATATATATATATATATATCAGTGCATACAGACAGATATGTACTCCTTAACTGTCCCCACACGCACATATCATAGAGGAGTACCCTCAGCTAGGTGTAGGTGGCCCATATGTGATATATCTGCATCTGCTGCATGAAATACACAGACATATATATGGGAAACAGATAACATATGTCAAGCATACACACACAAAAATGTGGGGAAGTGAGAGACAGACAGATAGAGAGAGAGAGACACAGGAGACACAGACGGAGTGAGTCACACACACACGGATACCCTGAATGGCATACAGTGATGTCCTGCTCTGGACAGTGGCATACCAGTTGTAAACAGTTGCACATACTAGCATAAAAGGTGAGCCCCACTGTGTAATAGTATTGAGGTTGGGTTTATAATATCACATCACCTGCATGTGTGTGTGTGTGTGTGTGTGTGTGTGTGTGTGTGTGTGTGTGTTCCCACTCAGTACACTTCACATTGCCCACTTCACAAGATATTCTGCTGTCATTCACCTTAGAAGTACCATTGGACACCTCTCACCCATATAAGCTCTGTAGCATGAGTGATAGCTGTGTAGCACTATAGTACAAATAACTAAATAGGTAGAGGTTCATATCTCAATACTGGCAACTGTGTGTTTGTGTGTGCGAGAGATTGTGTTTGTTTACAGGTGAAACAGTTTTAGGCCATTCCCACACACAACACTTCCCAGTGCCCCACTTTATCAGTCCAGCTGATGTCATTCCCCTTATCAGCACATTTGGCCAGAGGTCAACCCAGTAAGCTCTGTAGCGCATGCAATAACTGTGTAACACTATAGTACTAATCATTAGATAGACAGGGGTTCTACTCTCAGATCCGGCAAATGTGTATGTGTGGGTGTATAAGTGTGTCTGTTTGTAAGAAGAAGTATTTTGATAAGTTCCCACCCAATGCCCTCTTTATCAGTCCTGCTAATGTCATTCCCCTTATCAGCACCTTTGGCCAGTTATCAGCCCAGTAAGCTCTGTAGCACATGTGATAACTGTGTAACACTATAGTACAAATCACTAGATAGGCAGGGGTTCTACTCTCAGATCCAGCATAGGTTCATAGGTTCATAGATTAGTACTAGGCTAACTGCCCTTGTGGGCCACTTTTAGCCTAGCCAATTACCCCATGTGAGAATCAAACACTGCACCTTATGTTTGTAAGGTAAACACCTTAACCATTATGCCAGCCTCCCACCCAATGTGTGTGTGTTTGTGTTTGGGTGAGAATCATGCCATGTGTGAGTTATACCATTTTGAGTTGGGTACCATCCTGTAAACTTTCCATCACCCTACTTTACAAGGTCTGCTGATGTCATTCACTTTAGAAGTTCCTTGGGACTATGTGAAATCAACTAAGCTCTGTGGCGCACCTGATAATTGCATAACACTATAGTAAAAATAACTAGATAGGTAGGGGTTCTAATCTGAATACTGGCAACTGTATTTGTGTGTGTCTGTGCTTGAGTTGAAAAACATATCAGGTGTGGGTTATGCCATTTTGAGTTGTGTACTACCCTGTACACTTCACATCACCCTACTTTACAAGGTCTGCTGATGTCATTCACCTTAGAAGTACTTTGGGACAAGGTGAAATCAGATAACCTCTGTGGCACATCTGATAACTGCATGATACTATAGTAGAAATAGATAGATAGGTGTTCTAATCTCAATACTGGCAACTGTATTTGTGTGTGTGTGTGTGTGTGTGTGTGTGTGTGTGTGTGTGTGTGTGTGTGTGTGTGTGTGTGTGTGTGTATGTGTGTGTGTGTGTGTGTGTGTGTGTGTGTGTGTGTGTGTGTGTGTGTGTGTATGTGTGTGTGTGTGTGCGCCTGGGTTGAGAAACATATAATGTGTGGGTTATACCATTTTGAGTTGGGTACCACCTTATACACTTCCCATCACCCTACTTTACAAGTCAGATAAGCTCCATGTTGCATCTGATAACTGCATAACACTATAGTATAAATACCTAAATAAGAAGGGGTTCTAATCTTAATACTGGCAACTGTGTATGTGTGTATGTTTGGGTGAGACTCATATCCTGTGTGGGTTATACCATTTTGATGTGTGTGCCATTCATGCATGTTTACCACCTTCTGATGGCATTACTTTATTTAGTGTGTTAATTGCATTTGCCTCACATGTAGCATATTAAACTGTTGTACAGGCCATATCAGTCATCTCTACAGATGTCTAGGGAATATCTGTATGTTTGCAACCTATATGTGGTCTGTGTCCCTAACAATGGCCATGTATGTGATATTGTTGCCAAATAGGTCACAGTTAGTTTACTGACACACATGCCAGCATCAGATATCATACCTGAGTGAAACATCATGCTGATACAATGTCTGTTACCCTATTACTTGTCCAGGCCTGTAGGAGCAATAGATGACTCCAGTTTCTATTTCTAGTGGGTTATCTCATTATCCATTAATCATTCACAACATTATGTGTTGTAAGAGGCAGTGGGGTATGTCCCATGCATATAATCTATGTGGCGCATGTCATGTGTATGTAGCACTATAGTACCTTAAAGTGGATATGTAGGATTACAAATCTCTCTGTTGCCAACTTTGTTTGTGTTACTGTATGCACATCCCCTGTGTCAGTCTTTTCTGTGTGTATGCAAAGGATATACCATATTGTCTCCCTGTTCTACCCTGTGAACTCAGGAATACATACCAAAAAATATCATACACAGTACCATGCATGCCCTCACCAACTGCATCAGGGTTGAGTGTATGGGAAAGAAATGGCAGGGGCAACAGGCGCTGACATGTGAATCGGTTATGGTCAGTCTAATGGCTAAGCTTGTGAGGGACCTACTGACAGTACTCCAGTAACCTGTTCTGTATGTATGAGATTGTGGTACTACACAACACTGAGGTGACATGTCTGAACGCTATCTGTCTGTGACAAGGGGTATGTATGCAAGGTCACACTGTCTGACAACAGTGTCCATCACACACTGTTGCATGCATACGTACCTGGTAAATGTACATATAAAGCTGTACCTTGGCTATGAAACGGTCAGTGTGTTTCCACTCTGCCATACTCCATGTTGGTAATGTCTGCAGGACCAGAGCTTGCAGACACACAGAGACCTGGAACACAAACAGAATACAGCATGTCAGACTACATTCAGTCAGTGGTACTAACAGCAATAATGCATCATGGCTAATAAGGTACATAAGGGTACCTTATGGGTACATTATGTGTACCCATAACAAATGCAAGCAGACAGCACCTTACACAGTATTACATAGCTACACTAAACTATATTCACCCTGTGCATCATACTCATATTAGCATGTCCCTGCATTGATTGTATGGATGACAGGGATGTGGCACAGGTATCATCATATGCACAGGGCGTGGTCTGGGTTTGCCAGAGGCCTAGGCTGGGCCATACAGTTGATATCCATGTATGTGTGTTTGGAGGGGTATCCTATAGATGGACTGTGCAGAGGTGCTGCGTGTGTCTGGAGGTGACCTGCCTGTGATACAGATGTGTGCGTGTGTGTATGGATGCACACAATCATGCCATGTGGCTGCCTTACACAGGGGTATGATGGACAGCTGTGGACCCTACATGGCAGGGTGTCCAGTTCACCATCTCCAGCCAAGGACACAGGAATTGGTCCTGCCAGGGATCTCACTGGCACCACCAAGCCCAAGGCCAGATGCAGTACTGCTTCCTGATGGTGACTGCTGCCTGCTGGATCCGTGTCCCAGATGGGATCAGCCAGGACCACATGCCCATGGCCTGCTCCATTGTGATGTGGACAGCAACCCCCCTTTGATACTGCTGGTGTCACTGCCACTACGGGAGTGCAAAGGTGCATGGCCCCATAGACTCTCATCCGATGTTTGTGCTGAGCTATGTCCATGTGGCCAATGCCCATCTTCCACTACATGCTCTAGCACAGACATGCACGATTGAGGATTGAAAATGTCTCACCCCACCGTCTATTCATGACCTCAGTATTTTGGCGTGTAGCATCTACAAAGTCTTGCATGTCACCACATAAATCAGGAAAAGGTGCATCCAACACCCTGAGTATTTGTCTGGTGTTGCATTCTCTATGTGCCTGTGCATCTATGACAGCCCAAAACATGTGTCTGGTGACACCTGCTGTGGCACTTGCAACAGCAGCTTGATGAGCAGCAGTCCTCCTGCAAGCACCCCTGTCCATCCGCCTGGGTGGGACCTTGCCTACACTCTGGCTATGGCAAGTGTCTACACTCACACCTGCCATAGTCACCACAATAGCTTGTTCCATGCCAACACCTGCCAACTGTCCATCATCTGTGGCTGCTGGGGATGAGGCATGTGTGGGCATTGTGACTGTGTGCAGGGACATTGTGGATGACTGTGGGATGCCAACCAATGGCACAGATTCAGCCCCTGACAACACCACCTGTGCCTGACTATGACCATCATCATTGCCAGAGTCTGCAGAGACACTGACATCAGATTCTGAGTGGGAGGGACCATGACTACCATGACCACCTGTGCGGGAAAGACAATATATGTAAACTAATACCTGCACTATTCTGTTTGCTGTTACATGCACATGCACCGCATGCACGCACATGCACACACACACACACACACACACACACACACACACACACACACACACACACACACACACACACACATGCTCGCACACATGCACACACATGCAGATGAGGTGGTAGAACGGCATTACACAGACCTCACAATAGCCAACTGGTGACATTCACAACACAGTCAGACTACTACATACACACCCTAGACAGGCCCTCACCATCTTGCAGTGCAGCCCTTTCCACTTCATGTTATTACTTATATACACCTCTGTGATATGTGAGTAGTGGTAGTAGGTGATGGGCCTTCAAGTATCACACACTGCACCCATGTACACATAATTGCTGTTCACCTGTATAGCACAGTGGTATCTCCTACAGAACATACCTCACAACTGTGCATAGTGCTGCTGAATGTCTACATGTGTGACTCTTATTTCTGGTGTGATTGAAATAAATCCTGTGTTTGTGTGACACATTACTGGGATGATATGAGTACTAGTGTCACTAATTAATGACATATTTTGAGTTTCACACTTCAAAACCTGCAGTACATGTATGTCACAACAGAGCCGGTTACACTAACAACCTCCTAAGCTTACAGTGGATATTATAAGTGTAGACACCCCTGCTAACATGCCAGATATGTCTGGTATTTAACATCAGACCACATAATTCATGTGCTAACATTTCCCACCTTTAATGTGACCTATTACCTATGCAATTCAATTGAAGATCAAACACATTGGTTAGTGGTAACTTAGAAGTTGAAATACATACAATATGATGGTTGCATGACTATGCGCACCCTTAAACTAATACTTTGTTAAAGCACCTTTTGATTTCATAACATCAGTCAGTCCTATTGGGAAGGTGTGTATCAGCATGGCACATCTCAATTTAGCAATATTTGTACACACTCCCTTGTAGAAGCCATCCAACTCTCTCATATTTCGAGGACCTCAATTCTGCACATGCCTTTGCAGGGCACCTCACAGATTTTCTATTTGATGTAGGTGTGGATTGTGGCTGGGCCATTCCAAAACATTGATTGTCTTCTGGTGAAGAAATTGTTTTTGGATTTTGATGTATGGTATGGGTCATTGTTGTGTGGAAAGGTGTAAGTCCTCTCCATTCATAGCTTTCTAGCAGACACATGAAGATTTTGTGCCAAAGGGGTTTGGTGTTTTGTACTGTTCCTAATACCCTCCACCTTGGCTAAAGGCCCACTTCTAGCTTATGAACAGCAACCCCAGAGCAAGATACTGCCATCACCATGCTTCACCATGGGGATGGTGTTCTTTTGGTGATGCACAGTGTTGTTATTGTGACAAACAAAACCTTTATTATTGTGGCCAAAAGTGTAACATTGGTCTCATTACACTATAACACATTTCCCCACATGCTTTTTGGAGACCTGATGTATTTTTCATGAGCAATTCACCAGACCTGGATGTTGTTCTATGTGAGAAAATGCTTCCATCTTCCAGCACTACCCATAGCCTAGACATGTGGAGAATACAGAAGATTATTGTCATATGTAGTAGTCAACCAGTACTTGCCAGAGATTCCTGCAACTCCTGTAGTGTTGCTTTATGTCTCCTGGCAGCCTCCCTAACCAGTTTGGGTCTTGTCTTTTCCACACATTTGGAGGGATGTCCAGTTCTTTGCAATGTCACTGTTGCCCCATATTACCACCACCATTTGATGACTGTTTTCACTGTGTCCCATGGTATATGCAATGCTGTGAAAATGTGTGTGTACCCTTCTGTGGGCTGATACCTTTCACAAATGAGATCCCTTTGCTGCTTTGTAAGCTGTATATGAACTATGGCTGTTGCTGTAGCAGGCAACTGAGTAAATTTGGGATAATCCTGGAAGGACAACTGACCATTATTTGCTGTTAATGAAAGAGTCTCTGTAATTGATCGCAGGGGTGTACCCAAGCAGATGTAATGCTGTAATAATATTGAAAGCTGCTTCAACACAGTATTAGCTTCAGCCTGTGCACACATATGCATCTAGTTTCTTGTACATTTCTTATGTGTCTTAATTGTTCCCCTAACAGATTTGTTTGTCTTACAATTGAATTTTACAGGTTATAGGTCACATGAAAGGTTGGAAGAGTTCAGAAATGTTTTATTGTGCTCTCATTGTTATACATCACAAATACCTGGCATTCTAACAGGTGTGCGTACACCATTTATATGCACTGTATAACACTAATTTACAAAAATATGTCTCTAGTTTTGAGCCTTTGTCCCCCCATTGTGTCAGTCTTTGTCCAGATTTCTTGGAATGACAGGTTGTGAGGTATTCTACAGATATGTGACATCTCCTGCAAATAGGATCCTGTGATGACCACTGTGATGCAATGCAGTTAACCCCACAACAAGTGAACATGCAGATATTGCAAAATGGCTGAGAGTAACAGTTGTGTGCATGGTCACATGCATGACCTGAACATGTCTGTGGCACTGGTGAGCCATAACAGGAAAATCCCATACTAACCAGCTTCAGGCTGCTGTCCCACATCCAGACCAGAGGGGACCTATGTAGTTGTGGGGGAGAGCTATTGTCAGCAGACTCACATTTGGCATTGGTACAAGATGAATGCTACTTTTCAGCACATGTACAGTACAAGCTATGATAGTACACAATTTTCTGTCCCTCACCATAGATCTACACTTTTGTGCAGTACTAAACCCACCCACAAATGCAATTTGGAGTGAAATATGATCTAGATACTCTATAGAAGACAGTATGACTGCTACATGATTAAATTGATGTGCACTATGGCTACCTGTATACTCCTCACCTGTGCCTGGGTGCCACCCACCTCCACGACTAGTGTTTCATGTGTTGACTGTTGTGTGGGGACTGCCCCAAGGTTGGCAAGGAGCTCCTCTGTTGCCATAACTGGGACCTGTGTTGCTGGAGATGGACCCCCATCTGTAGCAGTAGAGTCCCTGGCCACGGCAGCAGCCCTTTGCTGAGCATGACATATCAGATCAATTGCCCAATACCTGATCTGACCATATGTGTGGCCATGGTGGCCCAAGGTATTAACTCTGTGGACAAGGGCATTCCACAAGGCAGCCCACTCCCTCAGATTGGGTTGGCTAAGGCCCAACAGCACTACATGTTGCTGGAGTATTGCTTCAGTGATAGCTGCATTCTCCTCTGCAGTATACACTGGCTGATGCTGCACACCACCTGGAAGACATAAACAGGGAAAGACATCACAGGACCTCAGAAATTGCCCAGAGTTATTTACAAATCCAGCACATCTATATTGCCTATCATTAGCCACCACTTACAACCACATCATAGCCCTGTCATCAGCACAGTATGAACCTGCATTGCACTCCTGGCCCTGATGTGTCATGTTCCCCCCAGTGAGGGCCAGTACATTGCATAAACCACCATTCATCATTCATGTTTGTGTAGAGGGATGACAGTGGGCATTTTCCTTGCAGATGGGATGTCAAATGTGCTCAGGTGTTGCTTGCATACTATGTGTAATGGAGATGGAAGCATATGCCTGAGTTCATGTAGAATGCAGACAGGAATGTTATCAGGTCCCATGGAGACTTGCTTTTGTTGACTTTGGTTAGTCAGTATGCACCTGATCCCTGATGATGAGGGGAGGGGTGTGGGTGCTGTGCATATCCACCTATACTGATGGTGAGCCAGGGGGCTGATGCTTGCCCTAAACCTGTCTGCAGCAGGTTGGCTATAGCTATGGTGTGTGTGTATGTGGTGTGATTGACCACCATTACAGGGTGGGTTGGATTGTTGCCTCTGAGATTGCAAACATATGTGAAGATGGCCTTGTGATTGTGCTTGGTGGATATGTCCAATTTGTACTCATGGTTAGCCTTAGAGTAATCCTCCTGTAACCTTATTGTTTGGACAAAGTGTGACTTGCTGCCAAGTTGGTGGCTGCTCCTACTTTGCCGTGTACAGCCAATATAGCAACCAATTATGTGGTTTGTGTATTGTTGCTGTCCAGCAAAGGGAATTACTCTACCTTGGTGGAGACAGATTTTACAAGTAAGGTATAGCTGAGTCCATACAGTTTTGCAGGTGGTCATATAGCTGTTTGTAGTAGGCATAGAGACAAGGTCATGATGCAGTGAGACACCTCTCCAATTTCAACCTGATAATCATGCTTATTCTAGTACCCATGTCTGTGTCAGGGCAATGCAATAACCATTAGCTGTAGAAATCTCTGTTGGATGCATAGAAACTAAGATTACATGTGTACAACATGTACAGCTTATTTACCTGATGTTCTGTATCCCACATCCATTGTTACAAGGCAGCCAGGTACACCTAATCATACATACATGTGCACGGGTAATACCTGATATACATTACTGTTTTATGTCAGTATGGTATATATTTATACTCTTGCTGCTCAGTCGTTCCTGTCAACCTGTTAGAGCAGGACAGCTGGAGGATGCTACACATACATGGGGGGGGGGGGTGATGGTCCAGAATTAGTGACACTTTCTTAATATTGCTGTAACACAGTTAAGTCATTTGATAGCACAGTAGCCTTTGCATTTACAGACATACCTTGGAGGATGTTGAATGCTCATATGGCAGGAAGAGAGGAGAAAGGCTAAGAGTGTTGTAGTGAGGGTAGGAACTTTTCATGTTGGCAGTATGACTGGTATGGGGACAGAGCTAGCTGATATGATGGACAGAAGGAAGGCTGATATATTGTGTGTGCAAGAGACCTGATGGAAGGAAAGGCTAGGTGTATTGAAGTCTGGTCCAAATTGTTCTATCATGGTATGGATGGGAGGAGAAATGGTGTAGGGGTTATCCTGAAGGAACAGTATGCCAAGAGTGTTTTTGGAGGTGAAAAGAGTGTTGGATGGACGGATGTTTATGAAGCTGGACATTGATGGTGTAATGATGACTGTTGTTAATTCATACACTCCGCAAGTTGGGTGTGCAATGGATGAGACAGAAAAACTTTGGCATGAGTTGGATGAAGTGGTGATGACTGTACCCAAGGGCGAGAGAGTGGTGATTGGAGCAGATTTCAATTGGCATGCTGGTGAAGGCAATAGAGGGGATGTGGACATGATGTGTAGGTATGGTGTTAAGCAAAGGAATGCAGAAGGTGGGATGGTGGTGGAGTTTCCAATAAGGATGGACATGGCTGTGGTGAATACGCATTTTAAAAAGACAGAGGATCATAGGATGACATACAAGAGTGGAGAAAGATGCACACAGGTGGATTATATCCTATGCAGGAGGGCCAGTTTGAAGGAGATTGGAGACTGTAAAGTGGTGACAGGGGAAAGTGTAGTTAGGCAGCATGGAATGTTGGTCTGTGGGATGACACTGGTGATCAAGAAGAGGGGGAGGAGTGTGAGGGAATCACCAAGGATCAAATGGTGGAAACTGAAAAAGGGTGATTGCGAGGATGAGTTGAGGGAAGAGTTAAGACAGGCAAAGGGTAGCAGTGAACAGTTACCAAATATCTGGGTAACTACAGCAGAGCTAGTAACAAAGACAACTAGAAAGGTGCCTGGTGTGACATCTGGACAGAGGAAGGAGGACAAAGAGACCTGGTGGTGGAATGAGGAAATACACAGGAGTATACAGAGAAAGAGGTTGGTGAAGAAGAAGTGGGATTGTCAGAGAGATGAAGAAAGTAGTCAGGAGTATAACGAGATTAGGTGCATGGCAAAGGGAGAGGTGTGAAGGCTAAGGCTGAGGCGTATGAAGGGTCGTATAAAAGGTTGGACACTAAGGATGGAGAAAAGGACCTGTACTGAATGGCTAGACAGAGGGACCAAGTTAGAAAGGATGTGCAGCAGATAAAGGTGATAAAGGGTAATGAGGGAAATGTACTCACAAGCAAGGAGAGTGTATTGAACAGATGGAAAGAGTACTTTGAGGGGCTGATGAATGAAGAGAATGAGACAGAGAGATGGTTGGATGATGTGGGTATGGTAAATCAGGAAGTGCAATGAATTTGCAAGGAGGAAGTAAGGGTAGCTATGAAGAGGATTAAGAATGGAAAGGCTGTTGGTCCAGATTAAATACCTGTGGAAGCATGGAGATGATTAGGAGAAATGGCAGTGGTGTTTTTAAGCAGATTGTTTAATGAAATTGTGGAAAGTGAGAAGATGCATGAGGAGTGGAGAAAAAGTGTTTGGGTACCGATTATAAGAATAAGGGTGATGTGCAGAGCTGTAGTATCTACAGTGAGATAACATCGATCAGTTACAGTATGAAGTTATGGGAAAGAGTAGTGGAAGCTAGGTTAAG
This sequence comes from Protopterus annectens, assembly GCF_019279795.1. Taxonomy (NCBI): domain Eukaryota; kingdom Metazoa; phylum Chordata; order Ceratodontiformes; family Protopteridae; genus Protopterus; species Protopterus annectens. The sequence continues at coordinate 1,351,014,280 of NC_056731.1, forward strand.
ATGGGAGGTGATGATTAGTGATCAGCAGTATGGTTTCATGCCAGGAAAGAGCACTACAGATGCAATGTTTGCTCTGAGAGTGTTGATGGAAAAGTACAGAGATAGTTGGAAGGAGTTGTGCTGTTTCTTTGTGGACTTAGAGAAAGCATATGACAGGGTGCATAGAGAGGAGTTGTGGTATTGTATGAGGAAGTCGGGAGTGGTGGAGGAATTTTTAAGAGTGCTACAGGATATGTACAAGGGTAGTGTGTCAGTGATGGGTTTTGCAGTGGGAGTGACAGAAGCATTTAAGGTGGAGGTGGGATTATATCAGGCGTCAGCTCTGAGACCTTTCTTATTAGCAGTGGGGATGGACAGGTTGACAGACAAGTTCAGACAGGAGTCACCCTTGAATGTGATGTTTGCAGATGACATTGTGATCTGTAGTGAGAGTAGGGAACAGGTGGAAGAGACCCTGGAAAGGTGGAGATATGCTCTAGAGAGGGGAGGAATGAAGGTCAACAGGACTAAGACATAATATGTGTGTGTGAATGGGAGAGAGGATAGACGAATGTTGAGGATGCAGGGAGTAGAGTTTGCAAAGGTGGATGATTTTAAATACTTGGGATCAACAGTTCAGAGTAATGACGAGTGTGTGGGAGAGGGGAAGAAGAGGGTACAGGCAGGATGGGGAGGGTGGAGAAGAGTGTCAGGAGTGATTTGTGACAGACAAGTACCATTAAGAGTGAGAGGGAAGGTATACAAGAGGGAGTGAGACCAGCTATGTTATATGGGTTGGAAACAGTGTTATTGTCAAAAAGGCAGGAGTCAGAGCTGGATGTGGAAAAGTTACAGATGTTAATATTTGCACTGGGTGTGACGAGGGTGGACAGGATTAGGAATATGTATGTTAGAGGGTCAGCCCAGGTTGGACGGTTTGGAGACCAAGCCAGAGAGTAGTAGGATTTTGTCAGTTTGGACATGTGCTGAGGTGGGATGCTGAGTATATTGGTAAAAGGATGGTAAGGATAAAGCTGCCAGGTAAGAGGGAAAGAGGAAGGCCTGTGATAAGGTCTATGGATGTGGTGATACAGGACATGCAGGTGGTTGGTGTGACAGAGCAAGATGCAGAGGACAGGAAGAAATGGAGACAGATGATCCACTGTGGTGACCTCTAATGGGAGCAGCCAAAAGAAAGAGAAGGAGATGTTGTAATGTTAGTCTTCACAGGTTGCCAATAAGTTGCCAGACATAACACAACTCTATGAGTAAATGACTAACACATATGAGGCACACATATGGTCAGTGTGCATGACACTGGACAGTTGAATGGTATGAGCTCAGTACATGACATGCAGTTCAACACACACATCTGCAACAATAGTTTACTATGTAAATACCCTCTATAGGTGTCTCACATTTCTGAGACAGACATGTATATCATAGTTGTATTCACAATTAACAGTGTTACAGTCAGCATTGTTCAACACACACACTCCAGTAGTAGTCATATGTGAGCCATCCTTTCCTGGGGTGACTCAGGGGCCTGAGCTGTGATCTATGTCACTGCAGACAGACCTAGATGCTATGGCCATAGGTTCTGATCAGAAATATATCAGTACAGCAAGTCTTGTTGAGACATATTTGTTGAACCTTCTATTTCCCATTATTGCATACCCCCTACTGCATTCCATTACATGCTTACTTGTTGGACATACCTTTTTTTAAGTATGGTTCGGTTGATTCCAGTTAGTGTTGATTGGTTGGTTTGTCTGTTTGTCTGTCTCTCTCTCTCTCTGTCTCTCTCTCCCAGATGTAGGTCATACACCTATTTTGTATAGACAGCAGCTTGCCTTTTGTAGGTAATGCTCATGAGCAGCTGATGGCCTGTGCTACAATTGGTGTCTCCCACTTGCTAATTGCATGCAGAATAGCTGTGTTGTTATTCCTATAGCCGATGGCATGGCAACACACTCCTATAACTGAGTACTTCATGTGGGTGTTGCCCCTTTTCCTTGCCTGTGAGGAGAACTTCATGGAGGTGTGTGAACAACAGCATCACAGAAGGTAGTTGGAAATACCTCTTATTTATACATTCATAGATTCATAGATTAGTACTAAGCTAACTGCCCTTGCGAGCCATTTTAAGCCTAGCCAATTATCCCTTGTGAGACTCAAACCCTGCACCATGTGTTTGTAAGGCAAACAACTTAACCATTAGGCCACCCTCCCAACCCTTACAACGAAAACTGTGGATGCAGCCCAACAAACTGGAGGAGAATGTTCCAGACATAGGGACAAAACATAAGTATTGATGTTATACAGTTGCATTAATGCTAGTTTAACAGAGTTTTTGTGGACATGGCTTTTCTGCATGATTTTAAGTCTGACAGTGTTATGTGGTTGACATTACTCTCAACTGTAGGGCTATCCACAGAGTGGACAGAGTTTGGACTCTCATGTTTGGTGTGTTCCTCAGACATTTTTGCCTATGGAAAATCAGTAGCATACTCTATGGATTGCAGTCAGTAAATGGTATCATCCATTTGTGTTTATGACTTTATATCACTCAGAAAAGATATATTACAACAAACCCTGTTACATCAGCAACTGTCTCAGTTTACAACAGCAATATTGCACATATGCCCCTGTTTTTGGTCCTCTGCCCAACAAGTATGTCAGACTTTGTTCAGATGTCATGCAGTAAGAGGTTGATAGGTAGGGTATATCATTATTTATTGCCTTCATTCTTGATACCATCCCAGTGATGTATCAAAATGGCAGACATGTTATGTGTAAGAGGCCTTATATATGAGGATAAAAGCCTGGACATTCCATGGATCTCTGAACAGTAGAGAGGTCTGTGTATTTCTGGCAATTGTTGACAGACTGTCAGGATTGCATAGCAGTGTAGTGTGTAAATGTGATTTCACCTGTGTAGGGAGGGGAGGGTAGATGTATGTGTTATGGTTCCTTTTCTATCTGATTGTGCATGCTGCTCTAGTTTCTGGTGGTCTATTGGCTGTATATGTTTGTAGGTGCAGACTGGGACATGTCCCATACCACGGTCAGGCATCATACTACACTGTGAATTGGACCAGTATATGTAGAGGTAGTGTGTGAGTGACAAACATGATGAGATGTTTTTTGTTCACATGATTATTATACTGTACTGTTCATTTGGCTTACTGGTATGTCATAGTGACTGTGGTGAAATTGGTTGTGGGTATGCACTTTCAAACTGGTGTCTGCTTTTCAGTGCTGTTACATCCCTGTAGTGCCTGGTATATTTGCAAATACATGTGTAATTCCCGGTAGCAGATTTGGGTTGGTGTTGTGCCAGTCTGACTATAGTTTGGATGGTGCTTGGTGAAATGCTTAGCACCTGAGTGTAGTTTCCCTAATCTGATGTCATGTCCAGATATTTGTAGGATGTACTGTTACCTGGCTCCCACAAGTGTTGTGTATTTCTGACACATCAGTGGGATGATGTGAGGATTTAAGTCACTAACTAGTGAGAAGTAATTGAGTGTTGGACTTGTGCTATTATAGTCAATTTATGTTAGGACAGAGAGGAGGGTGTTACTGCAGCAATTGTGTCAGCTTATCTACTCCAGTATTTCATATATGTCCCTATTTTCATGGCTTTTTCCCCCCACTTTGTCAGGCTTGGTCCAGATTCATTGCACTAAGGGGTTTTGGGCATATCTCTCAACTGGCCAGATTGTTTCAAAATGTCCAGGTTTATTGATAATATTTCTGGTCTGTTCTGTGGATTCATTATTTTTATTTCGCTGGTAAATCACTGTGATGATCTGAGGATTTCTGTCAGTAAATGATGACATACATTTCAGTTGCAGAACTCACATCCTTCAGAACATGTATGCTGAAACAAACCCTGTCACTCTGGCAACATTCCACATTTATAAGAGCAGTATTTAAGATATGTCCCTAATTTTGGCCCATTGTCCCCCCCATTTTGACAGCCTTTGGCCAGATTTCTTGCACGGAGAGGTTGAGAGGTAGGATTCTGAGGTATGACTCCACTATATGTTATGAACACACACACACACACACACACACACACACACACATATAGATATATATATATATATATATATATATATATATATATATATATATATATATATATAATTTTTATATTCATATTTATTTATTTATATATATATATTATATGTATATCTCTATTTATATCATGTATATATTTTTCTATATATATGCATCTCCAGACATATAAACGTGTATATGTATATATACAAAACCTGACTGATTCTACAATAATCTTTTCCCTACTTTTGAATGACTGTACTGCATGATATAGGTGAAAAAGCATTAATAATCCCTACATCTTAAATGGTGCAGTGGTACATTGTTCTAGCTATGGTGCAAAGTGCTCTGGGTTACAGACTTGGCGGGGATGATTATTTTGTTGATAATCAGAACAGTGGCTGATAGAGACAGAGTGATTAAAGCAGTTTCAAGCCATTGCAAGTGGGTTTGCATGGGTTTGTGAGGCGCTAAGCGATGCCAACACACGGTTAACCGTAGAGTTGCTTAATCAGTGTTGGCTTCACTTAGCATTGCGCAAACTCTCTTACTCACGCTTACTGCCACTTACTCCTGGTTACACCTGCACTAATTCCTTTAAAAGAAAAGAAAAAAGGGTGATAGAAAAGTGGTGAAAAGGGGGCACTCAGAGAGAAAAACAATATGAAAGATAGCTAGGGATGTGCAGGACGGGTTTAGGGAAGGTCCATAGCTGTCCATTTCTTATACAGCAACAGCTGTGCATTTGTACAGAATTTGGAGGTGACGTTCGATACTCAAACCACAGAGAGAGGGGAGAGGACAACAGAAATGTGTTGTCAAGCCAATTTGACAGGATTACGTGTGCAAAATGGACAGCTATGTATGGGGAGATATATATTTTTTTTGGGACAGATGCCCTTTTCTTTTTTTTTTTTTATGGTGAGAATGGGATGTTGGGGAAGGATTGTAGGTACATCTGGGGAAGTAGATTGCGTAGGGAGACAGACAAGAAAGACAAGACAGCAGACAGGGGCAGTATATGACACATGAGAGGGGTAAACACATTTGACAAGGAAGGTGGGTGGGAATCCGAAGCACATGGGCCCCCATATGATTACAGTGGGACTGAGATCCACATCCATGGGCAGTCACCACTGCACCTTCATGGCCCCAAAGATGGTTGTGCTGGGGGCTGGATAGAATGGGCAGCCTGTCCTTTGAGGTATGCCACGTAGCCCTCAATCTGGTGCAGCTTCTCTCCAAACTTGGATCAAAGGGTGCTGCGCACCAAACCCCAGACCTGATTGTGGATGACGGCCTCCTGTTCATGCCCACTCCCTGGGGGGACAGGCCCCATCCCCTGTGGTAGTTCCACCCAAAGGTGGTGCAGGACCAGCAGACAAGGGAGATCCAGGTTAGATCCCAGACATGCTGTGTCCTGGTGCCGTGGCCAGATATGGTGGGACAGGTGGATCCGCTGGGATCTGCCTTCCCAAACCCACTATGGTGTTGATGTTTTACAAAATATGTTGGTTAGTCATGAACAACATATTTCAAGATTAGTTATAACAACATGCATGGGTGTTCCAATTAACCCCATAACACAGATTTGAAACAGTTGCATAGCAAACAGAACACATGCATAAATGGAACAACAGTATGCATTGCAACCGCATGCCAGTAACATTGATGGCAACAGACCACCAACAATGGTATTTGAACAAGATATGTTAACATGCAAGCAATCAAACATATTATTAATAATATAACACAAGTCCCAACATAAGGGTTGGAGCACAACATACCCATAGTATATGAGTAATAATTATTGATGCAGGTGAGGGGTGGGGAGGAGAGACAGACAATCCATTAACAACTGTTTATGCTTCTATTTTCCACAACAGTACTGCTCAATACTCTATGGGTCTGCTCTCACTTTATATCTACCTATGGCTATAGCTTCTGTAGTACAAACATACCTACTAAACTGTCAGTCTGGAATGGTATGAGGCAAACTGTGACAAATCTAGGTACATGACTAGGGGGGACTCATACATGTCAGGTTAACATATCTGGCACAGGAGGGGTACCCTGAATTGCTGTTATGTGAGTGTGCTACTGTCAACTGGTTTCCTATCTGTTTCCAGAATTATTTGCAGCAGTGACCACTAGCCATGACAGCATGACACTTGAGAGACATGTATCGGGAACATACCTCTCAACCTCTTAGAGCATGACATCCGGACAAAGCCATACATAAGAGTAGTACTAAGGCCCATATAGGTGGACAATTTTTAGATATTGCTCTTACAAACTTGGAACATTGATAAAATTACAGGTTTTGCATTTGTATGGGTTTTCTGATGGCTATGACATCTGACACTTGTATGTCTATCATTATTTTCTAACTGCGGTCTATAATGGTTTGCCACTGATTTGCCATGACAACTCTTCTTTATGTAAAATGGACCAAAAATCTGGGACAAATATCTGGACATTCAGTGAATATTTGTACAGTTGAGAGGTATGCTTTGGGAAGAGTACATATTCTATGTACCTACCCTGCTGTCATTTGCAGGCATGTGGTGGGACAATTGAACAATTGTACACAGTCTATTAGTATACCCTTCATACAGCTACTGGCAACCTTTACTTTCTTGTAAAACCCATGGGGAAAATATCTTTTAACACTACCTGACTGTTTTTACATTTATTCCTGATTCCTTTGTGTGTAGATATGCACACATCTTAGTACTACTCCCTGGATTTAAACCATGTCTGGGTGTGCAAAATTCACAACTAAGCTATTTATCATCACACTGAGCTAGTGGGGAACTGCTGTTGCTTGTTTCAATGGTTTCTGCCTAATAGTCTCTTGGTTAGACAATCTGAACATGTAATCCTGTGATGCATGCATGACAGATAGTTGTTGTACCGTGCATTACTTTTTTGGATTACTACAATCTGGAAGCAAAGGTTGACACAAGGCAATGCTGCATGGTACACACATTATACTTAATATATTACTATTCAGGGTTCAGAGCTTAGCGCAGTATATATTTCATATTTAATTTATATCTTGTTTTACAGCTACACCATCTACAGTTTCTCTTAAAAGCTTGTTCACAGATGAACCTCAGTTAATGTATGCTGTCACAGCCATATTTGCTGTGAAGAACCTGTATATATTCTACATATGTCTACAACAACATACCAGAATAAACACAACAGTTTTTTTAAGGGTCTTTATTGTACTTCAATATTCGTCAGTCATACCTTTTTATTTATTCAGTTCACACAGTAAGTATTCCTACTAGCATTAAGCAATGTACTCCTTCTTAGCTATTTTAACACTACCGCAAAATAGATTTGTACTCACCAGCCTGTTGGCGCAGCATCAGCAGTTTGTCACCATGGCCTTCTGTGTTCACAGCCCTCTCTGCTGCAGCTGTAGGGGAGAAAAAACAGCTTATGCATATTTGTCTATCACATTCTCAGGCTAGTATTTGCTACAAACTACTTGATAGTGATACTTACACACTACTGGAACATTCTGTGCCCATCCATCTTGGATCCACTGGTCCAAGAATGCTCCCTTCTTATGCATAATGGTGCCATACCTGCTCACCAGTCTGGGTGATGCCAGTAGCATTGGTGAGGTCATGTGTGAGACAGTCCCAGGCCTCCGCTTTGTATTGAGAGCCCTTGTACTGGCCCTGCAGCTGTTTTTCCTCATGATTTTTAATGAGGAGTCCAACCATGACCCTGGACTCCTGAATGCTCCAGCGTTGCACCCAAAAAGCGCCCTCCCTCTACTACACCAGCCATTGTATACACAGAAGGACTATAACAGATTATGGCTGTATTCCTGCCTGCACCATTTACATAGTGCAATATTCCTGCCCTTTGCTGTCATTGGACCATTTTGAAAAAGTTAAGCTCTGCTAAGCAGTGCAAAAATCTGCTTAGCTAAGCTAATTATTGCTTAGCATTTACATTTAGGCAATGCTTACACTTGCTTAGCATATCTGAGCACTACTTAATATTGCTCAGCTTTCATTTTATGGAGTATTAGGATTGTGGGATTAATTCATTACTGACATATTGTAATGTGTATGTTTTCCTTCCATGACATCCCCCTATGTGCTTTCATTATACTCTTGTGTGACTACACACTATATGGGACACTTGTGATTATATAGGGGTTTCACATCTTTTCTATACTCACACCTCACTTTTGGACCTGCTGCACTACCCTGGTTGACAAATACATAATTTACTACTTAATTTAAAAAAAAGAACTTTTAATACTGCTTTCTCATATAAAAGCGAATTGACTGCATTGGGGTGAGAACCATGAATGCCTACATACAAAACAGAAGCTCTAACCACTATGCTACCTTGCTTTGAGAATTTTAGTTGTATATTTCTATTTAGCTCCTTGGGATGTTTAAGCTATGCTGAGCACAGCTGCGGAACATGCACACCCACGCAGATATGCTTACACTTTACTTGGGACGAAAAAAAAAAATAAAACTCATGGGTTTTATTTTTTTTTGTACTTTAGGGGTATGCACATACCTATCAGCCTCTTAGGGCAGGAGATGTGGACATCTACATCATACATGGGGGGGACTCCGGCCACAACTGGGGACACTTTTTAAATATTCTTTCTTGGGAGTATGCTGACTTATTTGGTATGCTAGCGTGTACACTGGCATACCAATTTGGACATTCACTGTGCTGGTCTGTAGTTTGGGGGTATGCCTGTTTGTTTTATTTACATTCAGTGTCTCTGGACACTGTTATTATTTACATACAGTGTTCGCGGACACTGTTTTAGTTTTCAAAGTGATGTACGGCACTTCATGAGTGCAGGGGGCATGTTAACTGTGTGAGCACTACTTGAACATGCCCCCTGCACTCATTCACAGTTCATGACAATGTACGATGAACAGCAGTGTGCTTTCATGAATATGCAAGGCAAACTGCTGTGCTATACAGACACAAACCACTCCATGCAGGAATAGTGCTATTCCTGCACGGAGTTTATTGAATCCCAGGAACTGAGTACTTTTCCTTAATATAAATATTGGAAACATATCTCTTCTTAATATCCTTAAAATTTGTAATATCCATATAATTAACCTTTTCCATGTCAAATGAATATGTAAATCTTAAAAAAAAGCTCAATCTATTTAAATACTCTACAAATCTGACAAATGATGCACTGTTGTCGGTCCAAAAAAACCAAAATGTTATCCAGGAATCTTAAGTACCTGAACACTTTAGCAAAACATGAGGACTTAAATACTTTTTCATGTTCCCGATCTGCTAAAATTAAGTTAGCATATGTTGGGGCAGATTTAGCTCCCATCGCTATACCTGTTGTTTGATGAAAATATTCTCCCTCAAAGTAAATATTGTCGTCCCGTAACACCATTTTAAAAAATTCTTGGATGATTAACAAATCTCTATGGCTCCTAGTACTATCTGCCAATAAGACATTTTGAAAATGCTGTACACCTACATCATGAGGTATCTCAGAGTATAAATTTACCACATCAGCAGTAGCAAATCAGACATTCTCTCTAAAAGGAGTTTATTTAACATTTCCAACAAATGCCAAAAATCTCTTATAGTATCACTTTATTTTTCATTAACATTTTGCAATTTAGTCAACATATACTGCCAATGGTTCTGTTTTGGACCTACTAGCTACCACAGTGGGTCTGAGGGGTGAGTCATTGATGTTTTTATAAACTTTTGGTATACTGAATATTGCTGCAAGTACTCATTTTCCCAGTTTGAAGAACTCTAAGGTCTAAACTGAGATGGTTTCTTGGCAAAACAAATCATATAAATCAAAGTCTATCCTTGCATATGCCATATTAACCTTGTTCTTATAAACACATGTATAGGTGGATATGCTGTTCAAACTTTACAGCATTTTACTGGAATAAATCTAGTCATCCATAATTACAACCCCACCCCCTTATCAGGTTTCATTACCCAGATGTTTTTAATACTTCTAAGCTGTTTTAATACTTCTCTTTCACCTACTGACAGATTGTCAGTATAATGCTAAGAGTTTTTAAGTAATAGCCTAAATGTATTTTCACAAACTCTTTCAAAAACAGAAACCAGTGAATTACATGGTGGCATAAACCTACTTTTCCTTTTCAGTTGCATTTGGTAACACAAAGTTTCATTGTTTCTGAAAAAATATTTTCAAATTCCATTGCCTAATATACAGTTTAAACTGAATCAAAAGTTTTGCTATGTCTTGTCTAAAAGCAGGAATAAACTTAAAACCTTTTTAAAAAAAGTGAAATATGTTTTCTTCAGTTTCTGTCTCACTAAAATTAAATACTTTAGAACCATCATCACTAATATTTAACAATGCATTCTCATCTTTTGTACATAATACACTATCTTGTCTCATTTCAATAATGTTATTTACATGCTTCTCTTGTTTATCCCATTCCTGGTCTGATGTGAGTGGTTGGAACTGTTGGTGTGTTGGTTTAAGGGTTGTGGGGTCTGATGTAACAGTCTCTGAGAATGTCTCTGCCCATTTAACTCTATAAAATCATTGTCAATCACATCTAAATCATGCATACCCATAGACACATTTTCTCCAGTATTAGTAGCCCCTTGATCAGTTTCATTAAAAGTTTTCAAAATTCTATTAACATTATGGGCTACCATTTGAGGTAAGCTGTGTTCTCCTTCTACTCTAGTCTATCCTTATAAACTTATTTTGTTTAATGTCTTTATTTGTTGTCACCATTTTATCAACCTTATTAAAAATAACTTCATACTCACTTTTATATGATCAATATAATAAATCATTTTCAATACTGCAGTTAAGTGCAAAATTTCTTCCTCTAAGAAATCCATTTTATATTAATTGTCTGCAATAATCAATTTCATAATGTGCAACATTGTTCGATCAAAGCAATTCACAATGTAATATTGAGCTCTCTATTAAACCAACAGGAAATTCCCAGCAACTCAGACCTCCTGGAACTCGTTTAGCTCTAATACATTCAATTATATAAACTGTGTCCATCTGCAGATTCCTAAATTTCATCAGTCTTTAGATTGTTTTAATTGTGTTGTCAAAAAACCTCTTTTCATTCGCTCCAGACTATTTTGATTAATTCTGGATCAGCTAACAATGAACCACAGTTCAAATTCATACATTTGTCCATCTGGTTTGGAAATGGATGCAGAGAAATGCCTTGTGTTGAACAACAAGGATCACCAGTAAAAGCAGTGTTTGCTGTTGACCATTCTGCTAACCCAGAAGTACCAGGAACAAATCTTGTCAGTTGTTGCAGTAGTATAGTAAGATCTTCAGCTAGTAAATCCATGGTAACTACAATGCACCTCACTATCACCAAATAAAATGAAGTTGATAATCCACTTACAGTTCAGCTCAGGGTTTGTAAGTGTAAAAAAAAAGTAAAAACTAGTAACGAAAGAGTTCATCCTGATGTACGTACAACAGTTATTCATATGTTTATATATATCTATCTATCTATCTATATATATATATATATATATATATATATATATATATATATATATAAAAAGGTTTTTATCTGTTTATTTTTTGAAGTAGGAAAATTATCATATTATTAATTTAATTGAAGTGTACACTTGATTTGGTGGTTTGATGAATTAAGTATTTAAGTGACAATTTGGGTGATCATTTTTATCTCTGACGAAATACATTCTTGTGTTATGGACAAAATGCTATGTTTAATAAATTATTTTGAAATTGTCATGTGTTTGAGTAAGGAGGTGGGTCAGCAAGTCCCCTTAAAACAGTTTTTTATTGTATCATTTTTGTCCTTGTACCTCACAATTATCAAGCCTCTAATGGGATGTCATACAGGAATCCATGAGGGTGCTTTGTACTCTCAACAGCATCCTGGCAATGACATTAGTTTTTATTTATGAACTTAACCCCCGACACTGGTAATGAGGGTGCAATCAAATGACAATGTGGGCAAACTATGTTGCTCAATCCATGCATGTGTGCTCCCAGATGTGTCAACAGGAGCTACCTTACTTACCTTGGAATACATCTTCCATACCTGTCCCCCACTACTTGATGAGCTAATGCTTTCCAGTGGGAATTTGTCAATGGAGCCATGATGCAAGCCAGGTAAGAACCAGTGTCCCTTTTTCCCAGGCTGGACATGCCCATCCTCCCCACCTGCACTATCCAGCACCTAAGCCACTTGTCAAAAAGTCAGCTGAACTACATTAAGGACTGTATAAAATAACTGCAAAACTGAAGAATTATTACTATATTATAAAAAAACTTCATAAACATATTCTCAAATAAATCCGACTGTATAAAATAATGAAATAATGGAGAGGCTGACACTGAATGGATGTTTGAGCTTTCGTTCTTTTATGGATATAAGAACTTGATGACACATCAAGTGTATACACTGACACTGTAGGGCCTGAGGGACTGATATCTCTCTCTGACTCACACACACAGTAAAATGGATGCAAAACATCACCCCACCTATACCTTACCATGTATAGGCAGTGTACTGCTTGCATCTGACATAGTCAGCCCTCAAGCACCATCCTCAAAACTGCCTCAGGCAGTCAGTAAGGCACTCAGGAAGTCAGGTAAGTCAGTTTTCTTAACAATAAATGAATGGAGTTGAATGTTCTGATAGCATATCTGTGGTATTGATGCCAGCATGCAAGGGAATGGGGTGGCTTATTGGGATAGCAGCAGACAACTGACAGCTATGTGGGACAGCAGGAAGTGTATGCCCAGTACTGGCTTACCCACACTATGCAGTACTACCCTAGTTGACAAATACCACTGCAGTATATGTGGTGAAGCAAATAACTGGGGGTCATAGATCACATGCATGGATGTCAAAGCAGGGGTTCCATACTCACCCACAGCCTCACCCAGCAGATCAGCTGTAGAAAACCATACAGAAATGTCTGACAAAGGCATCAACATGGTGACATCCATGAAATTTCCACCTACAGACTTACACAGTGATATCACAGCAGGTCTGGCAGTGGCAGTATGTATCTGAAAGGCAAGAAGTCTGAAATTAAAAATGTTTATGCCAGAACAATCTGACATGTGGTCGATACTGTTATGCCTCTAGTCTCAAAGATAGGACACACCACTATGCTAAATGGGACCAAAATGTTAAGCAAACATCAGCACAGCCTGTGCAAATGTGTATTGTGTACAGATGTGTCACCCCCCACCCATAGTCCCATAGAAATGCAGTAACATGTCCCTAGCCTTAAGCAGCATCCAGCTGTCAACTAGAGTGATGGCTCAACATGAGCAGAAAGCAATTGTCAGTAACACCCACTCAACTTACTAGTGCCATCTCAGGGGTGTCCACTGCCTGGCAGCCTGGGAACATATGATCATCAGAATGCACTGCCTTGCTACAGATGACCTGCATCTGTCACACCTGGCCTACATGCCTCTCGCAAATGCCCATGCCTCACCCACAGTGCCTTGTCAGGGAGTGTCATGGGGTCCATAACAACAAAATAACACAGTCTACAAAATGCAAAGAAAGGCCATGCTGCTAACTGCTAGGAGCAAACATGCCAGCCTCAGAGAGCCAAAAATCTAGACAAAGTCATGAATGCGGTGATAAAGGTCCAGAGAGAAGGACACCTTTGAAATACTGCTGTAATAATGTTAGAAGGTTGATGGAATGATTGTATCAGCATGCAATGTCTGAAGGGTATAAAGTCTGAAACTGCAATGTCAACTGTCAGTAATATCTGACTTAAACCCTGAGTAACTTGCAAAACACTCATCCTTGAAAACCACAATCATTTGCGTAACCAACCAGATATATAAGTTATAAATCTAGACATTCTGTGATACTCTGTACAGTCAACAGGCAGGGCTAGGAGTCCAAATAGCACTCATTGCAGGCAGTCCTAGCCCTGGAAGATGGTGACATGTCTGCACCCACAGAACCCTGGCCCACAGCCATGGGGAGTTGCACACACTTCCCTGATCACTCAGCCTATGCAACATCCTGACCCCAAAATGTGGCCAGCGAAGCCAAATGAGGTGGGCCATGTATATATGTGAGACATACATACACCTCCAGGCTGGTCAAACAGTCTGACACACACAAGACACTCCAAGTGCAGTCAACCTTTGAGAAGACCCCTATGCAAAGTACTGGTAGCTATAGGCCAACATATCTGACCCAGGACACCCCCCCCACATATTTTATCCCCTACAAATCTATCTGGAGTCTCCCTGTCATCCTGATCCTGCCTGACTTATATTACCCAAACATGGACTGGAAATCAGACTAGGCCAGAACAAAAATGCACATAGATTCCACCATTGTTATATATCACCAAGGTGCTGGACTGTTCCCACAGCTCCAGCAGTCAATTGGTTGCAGGCACACCTCTCAACAGGCTAGATTGTGCAGGAATGCCTAGCATTTGGCCCATAATATTGGTGTGTACATCATACATCCTGTATTCCTTTGGTAAATCACTGTGATGGTCTGAGGAGGTATGTCAAGAGGTACTGAAACAATACATGACTGTGTCAAACATCATATATGTCAGATGTCTGCTAAACAAACCCTGTAACCCTAGCAACCCACACATTACTAAGAGAAATAGTCACCATCACCATATGGTCCATTGCCTCCCCATTTTGATAGGCTATCTACAGATATCCTGCACCAAAAGGTTGAGAGGTATGGCTATAGTATGAAACAAATCAGACAGGAGTACAACAGTCCCTGGAATGCAGTCCCACATTTACTATAGAAGGTCACACTGGGCATGCTAATACACTTAAAGAATTGTCAGTAGGATCTAGGAATTAACAGGCCTTTCACACCCAAATTAACAGGCCTTTCCCACCTAGTGCACTTTCCATTGCCTTACCTTAGCAGTCCTGAAGATGTCTGTCACCATAGAAGTACCTTTCGTCAGACCTCAGCTCTATAAGCTCTGTGGTACGTGCAATAACTGCATAACAATATAGTACAAATAACTAGATAGGTAGGAGTTATAATCTCAGTCCTAACAAATGTAAATCTCTGTGTGTGTGTGTGTGTGTGTGTGTGTGTGTGTGTGTGTGTGTGTGTGTGTGTTTATAAGTTCAAGATGTTGGGTACATTCAAATCTCAGCCTTGGCAAATGTAAAAGTGTGTGTGTTAAATATTTTGTGTCCATTCAAACCCAGTACACTTCCCATTGCCCTGCTTTAGCAGCCCTGTAGATATCAGTCAACTTAGAAGTCCCTTTCATCAGGCTTCAGCCCTGTAAGCTTTGTGGCATGTGCGATAACTGTGTACCATTATAGTACAAATAACTAGTTATGTAGGAGTTCTAATCTCAGGCCTGGCAAATGTAAAAGTGCATGTGTTTATAACTTAAAGATTTTGGGTCCATTCAAACCCGGTACACTTCTCATTGCCCTACTTTAACAGTCCTGCAGATATCAGTCACCTTAGAAGTCCCTTTCATCAGGCCTCAGCCCTATAAGCTCTGTGCTGTGTGCAATAGCTGTGTAACACTATAGTACAAATAACTAGTTAGGTACAAGTTCTAATCCCAGTTCTGGCAAATGTGTGTGCGTACATGTGTATATGTGTAGTCTAAAGTATTTTGTGGCCTCTCTCACCCAGTACATCACCCACTGCCATACTTTACAAGGGCTGGTGATGTTCTCACCTTAGACGTATCTTTGGACAATCTTCACCCTATAAGCTCTGTGGCATGGGTAATAAATGTGTAACATTGTAGTAGCAATAAATAGATAGGTAGGGGTTTTAATCTCAGTCCTGGCAAGTGTGTGTACGTGTGTGTGTGTAAGAACAGTGTCCTGTCTGTAGGGGAGTTGTGTTTGTGTGAGAACCATATCCATTGGGGGGTGGGTTTTGCTACGTTTTGCTACTTTTTGCTGTTGCCCACCCAGTACATGTCCCAGTGTCCATATTACAAGGCCCACAGTTGTCATCCACTGTAGAGGGACGTGTAGAGACTCTGCAGCCCTATAAGCATTATGCCATGTGCAATAACTATGTGACAGTATGGAATAGATAACAAGGTAGGAATCCCATCTAATCCTTGTGTATCACTCCCTACTCACGATCATACACAAACACACTCAGGTAGGCAGCAACCCCTACATCAGTTGGTGGCATGCAAACATGCTCACAGATAGAACCCACAGTGTGAAATCAGTGGACTCCATGTCAGACTGCTAAACAGTCATGAGTAGAGTCCCACAGGTTGTGGGCCTGGGTCCCCTCATGTTTGGATCCACACCTCTGAGGACCAGCCCTGGCTGACAATGTTTGCAGATGACTACAAGGTGAGTGCTATTATTACCACCCCATGTGAGATTGACATCCTTCACAAAGGCCTCTCTGAGACCTATGACTATTGTCAGAACCCTGGACATAAGCTCGATGCCAGATGATGTGCTGCCATCCCCTTTGGGTACGACATGGTTCCCATAAAGTAATACATTGATGGTAGTCCACTGAACATTGGTGTTGGTATAAGGGAACTGGGAACACAGGTTGACAGTGAGCTCTCTGTTGACCACCACCATGTCACTGTCTTCTGAAAGTCCTTCCATGTGTCACTTCTCCTGATTAAGAGTGTTGAATCCGGGAAGTAAAAGGACAGTGTTTCCCTGTACTCACACCTCAGTAGGCCAATCAATGTGTACTATAGCCCATTTGCCATGTACCCCACTGGACACCTGCAACAACAAGAGAGGCTGCAAATGTACTTCACAAAGAGGATCTTAGGTACTACACATTTGCCCATGTGGATAGACTCAAACAACTCCAATGAATCTCTGTCTCATATTGGCTATATAGGTGTGATCTCTGCCTGACATACGCAGCCATGTCTGACCCAACCCTTTCAGAAATGCTACATCCAAAGAAACCAATCTGTCCACACAGCATGCCCCAGATACCTCAACCCCATCCTCATAATCAAAAGGACATGCTGGAGGGACAAGTTCCCAACCCAGAGACTGGTCATGCTATGGAATAGATTTCACATACATGTCAAGCAGAGCACATCACTGGCCCTCTTCAAGAGAAATCTGGAGGAGTGAATGGGGAGTCGAATACCAACCCTGGGGATCAATCAAGTGACTATACTCAGTAGTTACACTGGGGAGTATCGTCAGGTGGCATGATACCAGTGTATTCCCATGGGCTAGCCTTGTAAAGCCTCCATGGCTATTTGCCAAGTACACACCTATGAATCTTTGAACCTATGGATCTCAGTACTGTCAAATGTGTGTGTGTGTGTGCATTAGTGTGCATAAAAGTGTGTGTGTGTGTGTGTGTGTGTGTGTGTGTGTGTGTGTGTGTGTGTGTGTGTGTGTGTGTAAACATGTGGGTGAAAGTAGTCGGTGGCCTGTCTCACCCAGTACAACAACCCTTACCATACCTTACAAGTGCTGCAGATGTTAATCACTATATAGGTACCTTAGGACACTCCCTAACCTATAAGCTCTGTGGTGTGTGCAGTAACTGCATAACACTATAATACCAATAAGTACATAGCTAGTGATTCTAATATGAGTCCTGGCAAGTGTGTGTGCACGTGTGTGTGTGTGTGTGTGTGTGTGTGTGTGTGTGTGTGTGTGTGTGTGTGTGTGTGTGTGAGTGTGTGTGTGTGTGTGTGTAAACATGTGGGTGAAAGTAGTCGGTGGCCTGTCTCACCCAGTACAACTACCATTACCATACCTTACAAGTGCTGCAGATGTTAATCACTATATAGGTACCTTGGGACACTCCCTAACCTATAAGCTCTGTGGTGTGTGCAGTAACTGCATAACACTATAATACCAATAAGTACATAGCTAGTGATTCTAATATGAGTCCTGGCAAGTGTGTGTGCACGTGTGTGTGTGTGTGTGTGTGTGTGTGTGTGTGTGTGTGTGTGTGTGTGTGTGTGTGTGTGTGTGTGTGAGTGTGTGTGTGTGTGTGTGTGTAAACATGTGGGTGAAAGTAGTCGGTGGCCTGTCTCACCCAGTACAACTACCATTACCATACCTTACAAGTGCTGCAGATGTTAATCACTATATAGGTACCTTGGGACACTCCCTAACCTATAAGCTCTGTGGTGTGTGCAGTAACTGCATAACACTATAATACCAATAAGTACATAGCTAGTGATTCTAATATGAGTCCTGGCAAGTGTGTGTGCACGTGTGTGTGTGTGTGTGTGTGTGTGTGTGTGTGTGTGTGTGTGTGTGTGTGTAAGTGTGTATATGTGTAGGTTACAGTATTTTGTGGCTTCACTCACTCAGTACATCACCCTTTGTCATAATTTGCAAGGCCTGGTGATGTCCATTACCTTATAAGTACCTTTGGACAAGTGTCACCCCATAACCTTTGTGGCGAGTGTGATAAAATGTGTAACAATATAGTAGCAATAAATTGATAGGTAGGGTTCTAATCTCAGTGCTGGCAAATGTGTGTGAGAAAAGAGTATCTTGTGTATTTGTGTGAGAACGACATCCATTTGGGCATTGTTTCATATTTTATGCCATGGTACTCACAGGGCACATTCCTAGGTCTACTGTATGAGGTCTGCTGTTCACATCAACCATAGTGGTATCTGTAGACACTCTTTAGCCCTTTAAGTCCCATGCAACAGTATGGAATAGTATGGTACGAATAACAAGATAGGTTGGTCTGCTAATGTCAGTACTGGCAAGTGTGTGTGTGTGTGTATTATGAGTACTCTCACTCCCAGTACACCCACCATTGCCATGCCTCACAAGGCCATGTGATGTTATTAACCTTACAAGTACCTTGTAACACTCTTCACACTAGTAGTCCTGTGCCACCTGCAATAACCACATAATAGTGCAGTACCACAACTTAATGGGTAGGGGTTCCTAACACAACACTGGCAACTGTGATCCTGTGCGTGCATGTGTGTGTGTGTGTGTGTGTGTGTGTGTGTGTGTGTGTGTGTGTGTGTGTGTGTGTGTGTGTGTGAACAGTATTCTCTGTGTGTTTCGTCAACACAATATCCTCTGGGATTGAGGGTGTTACCAATCTGAGGTGCGTTCCACCCACCACACTTACCATTGTCCACTCTACAAGAACTGATGTCAACCGCCATAGACTTAGATACAACCCCTCAGCCCTATAAGCTGTGAGGCACATGGAAGAACTGTTACACAGACTTGGGAAATGTGTGCAGATACAGCTGTACCTCGGCTATGACATGGTCGATGTGTTACAACACTGCCATATCCTCTCATTGGTGATGTCTGCAGGGCCACATCCTGCTGACACACAGACACCTGGAACACAAACAAAATACAGCATGTAAGAACACATTCATTTAGTGTTACTAACACCAATAATGCATCATGGCTGATAAGGTACACACACACTCTGATGTGTACCCATTACAAATGCCAGATGACAGCACCTTACACAGCATTAAATAGCTACACTCTACTAAAGTCACCCTGTGCATTAGATCCACATTAGCATGTCCCTGTATTGATGGTATGGATGGCAGGGATGTGGCACAGGTATCATCATATGCACAGGGTGTTTGCCAGAAGCCTAGGCTGGGCCATATGGTTGACATCATGTGTGTGTGTTTTGGGGGGTGTTCATTAAATGTGCTGTGCAGGGGTGGTGTGTGTGTGTGTGTGTGTGTGTGTGTGTGTGTGTGTGTGTGTGTGTGTGTGTGTGTGTGTGTGTGTGTGTGTCTGAATGGAGATGACTTGTCTGATGGTGATGCGTGTGTGTTTGTATGCACATTATCATACCATCTGGGCACCCTAAACAGGGATATTTTGGACATCTGTGGGCTGTACATGACAGGTTGTACAGTTCACCATCTCCAGCCATGGACACAGGAACTGAGTCTGCCAGGGATATCACCGTCACTACCAGGGCTGAGTCGAGATGCAGTGGTGACTGCTGCCTGCTGGATCTGTGTCCCTGTTGAGACCGGCCAGGACCATGTGTCCGTGGCCTGCTGCATCATGGCATGGACAGCACACCCCCTGTAGTAGTGCTGGTGGTATTGCCAGTATGGGAATGTGATGGTGCATGGCAACATAGACCCTCAGCTGACAGTGGTGCTGCCCTACGTCCACATGGCTGCTGGCTACTGTCCACCAAATGCTCAAGCACAAATATTCCATGATTGCGGAGTGCCACGTTCTCACCCCACCATCTATCCATGACCTCAGTGCACTCACGGATAGCTGCAATGAATTCATGAATATCGCTACAGACACCAAGGATATGCTCATCCATGACCCTGTTTTTATGTCTGGTTTTATATTCATTATGCGCCTGTGCTTCCATGACAGCCTGAAACATGCATCTGGTTACTGCTGCTGTGGCACTTGCAACAGGGGCATGATGGGCTGCAATTCTCCACAGAGCACCCCTGACCATCTGCCTATGTGGGCCTCACCAGCACTCTGGCTATGGCTAGTGCCTGCACCCTCACTTGCCATAGTCACCACAGTAGCCTGTTCAATGCCACACCCTGACAACTGTTCATTATATTTGGCTACTGGGGTCAGGGTATGAGTGGGCATTGTGACTGTTTGCGGGGATGGGGTTGACAATAGTGGGATGCCAACCAATGGCACAGATTCAATCCCTGACAGCCCCACCTGTGCCTCAATATGAGTATCATCATGGTCAGAGTCTGCAGAGACACCGAGATCAGAATCAGAGTGGGATGGACCGCGGCCACCATGTCAACCTGTGAGGAAAAAACAATATATGTAAATTACTACCTGCACTATACGGTTTGCTGGTACACACACACACACACACACACACACACACACACACACACACACACACACACACACACACACACACACACAGGTGAGATGCCTCAAAGGCATTACACAGACCTCACATTAGCTGACTGGGGGCATTCACGACACACATTCAGAAAATAACATATACACTCTGGACAGACCCTCAGCATCATGCAGTGCAGCACATTCCAATTACTGTTACTACTAATATACACCTCTGGGATATGTGAGTGGTGTTGGTAGGTTATGGCCCTTTACCTAGCACATGCTGCACCCATGTAAATTATTGCCGTTCACCTGTATAGCACTGTGGCAACTCCTACAGAACATATCTCCCAACTGTACAGGTTTTTGCTGAATGTCTAGATGTGTGGCTCATATGTTTTGTCTGTTCCTCATAACTCCTGTGTTTGTCTGATACATTACTGGGTTGACCTTTGAATTGATGCCACTAATTGATGCCCTAATTTGAGGTGCAGACTGCATAACCTGCAGTACATGTATGTTAAAACAAAGCCAGTTTCTCAAACAACTTCCCACGCTTACATTGGATATAGTAAGTGTACACACACCTGTTAACATGCCAGGTTTTTGTGATATATCACGAGACCTCAGAAATCAGGTCATAACATTGTCATCATTTCATATGGCATATCACCTGTGCAATCCAACTGAAGAACATACACATCAGTTACAGGTAACTTATGGTAAATGAAATAGGTACAATAGGCTGGTTGCATGAGTGTGCACACCCTGAAAGTAATACTCTGTTAAAGCACGTTTTGATTTAATCACAGCATTCAGTCCTCTTTGGAAGGTGTCAATCAGCATGGCACATCTTGACTTGCCAATGTTTGCACACTCTCCCTTGCAAAACACCTCCAACTATGTCAGAGTGCAAGGGCATCCCCTGTGCACTGCCCTCTTCAGGTCACCCTGCATATATCCTATTGGATGTAGGTGTGGCCTCTGGCTGGGCCAGTGCAGAACATTGCATGTGTTCTGGTGAGGTCATACTTTTGTTGATTTGGATGTAAGGTTTGGTCCATCGTTTCGTGGAAAGTGAAATTCCTCACCATCCACAACTATGTGGCAGACACCAGAAGGATTGGAGCCACAAGGGACTGGTGTTTGGAACTGTTCATAATCCTACCCAACTTGGCTACAGCCACAGTTACAGCTTGAGTACAGCAACCCCAAAGGAGGATACTGCCATCACCATGCTTCACCGTGGGGGTGGTGTTGTTGTGAGGATGTGCAGTGGTGTTATTGCTGCAAACAAACCTGTCAAAATTGTGGCCAAAGCATTCAAGCATGGTCCCATATTACCATAACACATTTTTCCCACTTGCTTTTTGGAGACCTGATGTATTGTTTTCAGACTTTCTACAGGCCTGGATATTGTTTGGTGTGAAGAACTGCTGTCTTCTTCCAACCCTACCCTATAGGCAAGACATATGGAGACCATGGAAGATTGTTGTGACATGTAGTACACATCCAGTACTTGCCAGAGATTCCTGCTACTCCTTCAGTGTTGCTGTAAGGCTCCTGGCAGCCTTCCTGGCAGCCTTCCTGGCCAGTTTTGATCTTGTATTCTCATAGAATTTGATGGGATATCACTCCTTCACAATGTCACTGTAGCCCCATATTTTCACCACCTTTTGATGACTGTCTGCACTGTGTTCCATTGTATGTGCAATGCTGTGGAAATGTTTTGGTACCTTTCTCCTGTCTCTTACATCTCAAACATCTGGTTCATTAGCAGCTTCATCAGCTCTATGTGAACCATGGCTGTTGCTGTAGCAGGCAACTGGGTAAATGTTAGGATAATCCTGGTAGGACAGCTGACCGTTATTTGCTGTTAATTAAAGGGTGTCTGTAATTGATGGCAGGTGTGTACCCAATAAGATGTACTGCTGTAGTTATATCGAAAGCTGCCTCAACACAGTAGTAGCTTCAGCCTGTGCACACATATGCATCTAGGTAGTTGTACTATTGTTATGTGTCATTATTGTTTCCCTAACAGATTTGTTTGCTTTACAATTGAATTGTACAGGTTATAAGTCACATGAAAGGTTGGCAGTATTTTGAAATTGTCTGCTCTCATTTTTGTATATCACAAATACCTAGCATTCTAACAGGTGTGTCCACCATTTGTATGCACTGTATACCACTAATGTATACAATATGACCCTAGTTTTGGGCCTTTGTCCCCCCATTTTGTCAGTCTTTGTCCAGATGTCCTGAATGACAGTTTGTGAAGTATGCTACAGATATGTGACACCTCCTGCAAATAGGCCCCTGTGATGACCACTGTGATGCAATGCAGTAAACACCACCACAAGTGAACATGCAGATATTGCCAAATGGCTGAGTGTAACAGCTATGTGCATGGTCACATGCATAAACTTTAGCATGCCTGGGGTACTGGTGAGCCACAACAGGAAAATCCCATACTTAACGGCTTCAGGCTGCTGTTCCATGTGCAGACCAGAGAGACCTATGTAGTTGTGAGGGAGAGTTATTGGCAGCTGATTCACATTAGGCATTGATACAAGGTGAATGCTACGTTTCTGCACAGGTACAGTACACACTATGATATTCACAATTTGCTGTCCTTCACCACAGATGTGCACTTGTGTGCATTACTAAACCCCACCCACTAATCCATTTTGCACTGACATATGCATCTAGAGACTCTATAAAAGACAGTTTAAATGCTACCTCATTACATTGATGCGCACTTTGACCTTACCTTAATGCTCCTCGCCTGTTGCCTGGGTGCCATCCACCTCCACGACTGATGTTTCCCGTGTTTGAGGTTGGGTTGGGGCTACCCCAAGGTTGGCAAGGAGCTTCTCTGTTGCCGTAAGTGTGACCTGTGTGGTTGGCCCCTAACCAGTAGCAGTACGGTCCCTCACTACAGCAGCAGCCCTTTGACGGTCATGACGTATCAGGTCAGTTGCTCTATGCCTGACCTGATCGTATGTGCATCCATTGTTGCCCAAGATGTTCACTCTGTGGATGATCTCATCCCACAAGGCAGTCTGCTCCTACAGATTTTGCCAGCTATGGTCAAAAAGGATGGCATAGTTTAACATTATAGCTTTTGTGATGGCTGCTGTCTCCGCATTGGTGTAAGGCAGTTGCCACTGCATGGCACCTGGAAGACATAAACAGGGAAACATATCACAGGACCTCAGACACTGCCCAGAGTTCTTTACAGAGCCAGCACATGAATATTGACTATCATTAGCCACCACTTACAAACACACCATACCCCTGTATCTAGCAGCACTGTATGAACATGCATTGTACTCCTTGTCCTGATGTGTCATTTTCCCCCCAATGAGGGCCAGTACATTGCATAAACCACCATTCATCATTAACGTTTGTGTAGAGGGATGACAGTGGCTGTGTTCCTTGCAGATGGGATGTCAATGGTGCTCAGGCTTTGCGTGCATACAGTGTGTACTGGAGCTGGAAGCATTTGCTTGGGTTCATGTAGGATGCAGACAGGAATGTTTTCAGGCCCAAAGGGGACTTGCATGTGTTAACTTTGATTAGGGAGTTTGCACCTGATCCATGATAATGAGGGAAGAGGTGCATGTACTGTGCATAACCACCTATACTGATGGTGAGCCGGGGGGGTGATGTTTGCCCTAAACCTCTCTGCAGCAGGTTGGCTGTATCTATGGTGTGTATGTGTATGTGGTGTGATTGATCACCATTACAGGATGGGCTGGGTTGTTGCCTCTGAGACTGCAGATATATGTGAAGATGGCCTTGTGATTGCCCTTAGTGTTATGTATTTCTGACACATCAGTGGGATGATGTGAAGATTTATGTCAGTAACTAGTGGGGAGTAATTTGGTTTTGGACTTGAGCTATTCCAGTCAATATATGTTACAACAGACAGAAGGGTGTTACTGCATCAACTGTGTCACCTTATCTACTCCAGTATTTGGGATATGTTCCCAGTTTCATGGCTTTACCCCCCCCCCTTTGGATTTGTTGCACCGATGGGTTCTGAGCATACCTCTCGACTGGGCAGATTGTTTCAGACTGTCCAGGTTTATTGCTCATATTTCTTGTCTGTTGCACAGAATCGTTATTTTCATTTCTTGTGTAAATTACTGTGATGATGTGAGGATTTTTGTCAGTAAATGATGACATACATTTCAGTTTCAGAACTCACATCCTTCTGAACATGTATGCCGACACAGACCCTGTTACTGTAGCAATATTCTACATTTATAACTGCAGTACGTACATTATGTCCCTAGTCTTGACCCACTGTCCTCCCATTTTGACAGCCTATGTCCAGAATTCTTGCACTAAGAGATCGAGAGGTATGGTGCTGGGCATGACTCCACTACATGTTTTCAGCATATATGTATATATATATATATATATATATATATATATATATATATATATATATATATATATATATATATATATATATATATATATATATATATATATATATATATATATATATATATATATATATATATATATATATATATATATATATATATATATATTCCTTTTTTATATATATACATATATTTATATAACCATATATATGTATATATTCTATATGTATATATTATTCAATATGTATTTGTTTTATATGTATAGCTCTATATATCTGATGTATATACTTTTTCATATTTATCTATCACCATACACATCTATATGTGTATATGTATATATGCTAAACATGACTGATTCCATAGTGTTTGTTCCATACTATTCTATACCATTATCGAATGATATACTTGAAAAAGCAGCATGCAGTGTTACAGCTCAGGTGGTGTAGTAGTACATTGCTCTGACTATGATGTACAGGGTCTTGAGTTCTAAACTTGGCAGGGCTGCTTATTTTGTTGCTGGACAGAGTGATTAAGGTACTTCTAAGCAGTTGTAAGCGAGTTTAAGTGGGTTTGCATGATGGTAAATGATGCCAACACACTGTTAAATGTGAAACTGCTTAATCTGTGTAGGTATCGCTTAGCATCATGCAAACTCGCTTACTGCCGCTTACTGCTGCTTACTGCCGCTTACTAAACCCAGTGCTAATTTCTTTAAAAGAAAAGAAAAAAGGGGTGATAGGAAAGTAGTGAAAAAGAGGGCATGCACAGGGAAAAACAATATGAAAGATAGCTTGGGATGTGCAGGGCGGGTGTAGGGAAGGTCCATAGCTGTCCATTCCTGATACAGCAACAGCTGTGCATTTGTACAGAATTTGGAGGTGAATTTGGACACTCAAACTCCTGAGAGAGGGGTGAGGACAACAGTAATGTGCTGCTAAGCCAATTAGATCACCTTACATGTGTTCAGTGGACACGTGCGAAATGGACAGCTATGTATGGGGTGACATTTTTTGGTGGGGAATAGATTGCCTCCTTTTTTTTTTTTTAATAAAATGAGAGTGGGATGTTGGGGAAGGATAGTAGGTACATTTGCAGAGGTAAGCTGGTTAGAAAGCCAGACAGGACAGACAAGACAGCTGATAGGGGTGGTATATGACACATGTTGGGAGTAAACACCTTGGATGGGGAGTGTGGTTGGGAATCAGACACACATGAGCCCTCATATGGTTACAGTGGGACTGAGCTCCCCACTCATGGGCAGTCACCACTCCACCTTCATGGCCCCAAAGGTGGCTGTGCTGGGGGCTGCACAAGAGTGGCAGGCTGACCCTCAAGATGTGCCAGGTGGCCCTCTAGCTGGTGCAGCTGATCACCATATTCTGAATGAAGGACACTGCGCACCAATCCCTGGACCTGACTGCGGGTGACAGTCTCCTCTCTGTGCCTGCTCCTGGGGGGGGGGTGAGCCCCATCCCCTGAGGTGGCAGATGAGGTGGGACAGGTAGAGCTGCTGGGACCTGCCTTCCCAGATGTGCTATGGTGTTTCAGTTTAAAAAATATGTTGGTTAGTCAAGAACAACACATTTCAGGATTAGTTATAACAGCATGCATGGGTGTACCAACTGACCCCATAAAACAGAATTGAAACAGTTGCATAGCAAACAGAACACGTGCATATATGGAACCATAGTAGGCATTATAACAGCATTCATGTTACATTGATAGCAACAGGCCACCAATGAAAGTATTTGAACAGGGAACATTAATATTCAAAGGGTTCAATATTTGTATAACAATAGGACACATGTCCTAACAGCAGATTTGGAGATGAACAAACCCATTTAATGTGTATGAAGTATTGGTGCAGATAGGGAGGGGAGAGACAGAGAGGTCAATTAACAACTGTCTGGGCTTTAATTTTCAACAACTGCACACATCATTACTCTACTCATTACTCTACTCATTACTCTCCATGTCTGACCTCACTGTATCTCTACCTATGGTCTGGGGATGGACAGTGGGATTGCTGTACACAGTGTATTGGTTAAGCCATTTTACAGCTAATAGACACATTTCCTTACCTGGCTGGCCTGTAGAAGAAATATGTGTTAACACTACCTGACTGTTTCTACACATATTCACATCTTCACAGTTACATATGAAACTTGTGTTTATATGAGATGTTTTGATTTTGTTCTCACGGAGCTTATCTCCCCGGGCCTCTACTGAAAATGGACGTATATCCAGTTAGACTAGCCCGGTCAAAAAATGTAAAATAAAATAAATGTAAAATAAATAAATAAAATAAATACATGACACTGACAGGAGTGCCCGGCACTCATGCTTGTGGGTTGTGGTACTGACATACTCCACCGGGGTTTCTATCTGTCTCTCTGGTTATTACCAGCAGTGACCATTAGCCGTGACAGCATGACACTTGAGGGACATGTATCAGAACAAAGTGCTTGGTGTATGTAGTCATCTTGCTGTCATTTGCAGCCTTGGGGTTGGACAGTGGATATGTTGAACACAGAGTGTGTTGGTAAAGCCTTCTTACAGCTATTACAAACATTTCCTTACCTCGCAGACCTGTGAAGGTAATTTATGCTAACACTACCTGACTGTTTATACAAATATTCACATATTCTTGTTTGACAGTATGCATTCAGAGTACTACCACTGCCAGGATTCGAATCATGTCTGTTTGTGCAAAAAGGTACACCACATCTGTATTTCATCACAATGAGCTACTGAGAGAGTGCTGACTCATACTTGACTTTTCTCTCCCTAGTACTCTCTGGTATGCACAATCTGACCTTGTAGTTAGACAAATACCCTAGGTAATGACAACTGCACTGCAATTTAACAGATAACAGATATGTGCTAAGTTTTCAGTAATAGTTGCATAAAACAGTATTTTCTAACAGAAACACATAACTATGCAGAACTTGTACACATTTATATTCCTACCACAACATGACAAAGTAAACACAACAGTTTGGGGTTTTTAATTTATTCAATGTTACAGAGACCTTTATTCACCTGATAACAGTTCTTTATTCATTGTACACAGCTTACCTACTAGTTGTTGACAATCTACTACTTTCTATTTATTTACCCTGAATACTGCAAGCTAGGTTTTTATTCACCAGCCTCTCAGCACAGCCTTAGCAGCCTGCTGGCAAGTGCATCAATATTTGCAGTCCTCTTACCTGCAGCTCTTCAGGAGATAAATAGACATTTATGCACACCTATTGATTACATACTCAAGCTGGACTTTGCAGAACACTAATTGATACTGATACTTATACACTTCAGGGACATTCTGTGCCTGTGTGTCTTGGATCCACTGGTCCAAGAGATCCCTCTTCCTACACTTCAGGTCAGCATAATCATGCCGGACCTGCTCACCAGTCCGAGGGATACCAGTAGCACTGTTGAGGTCACATGCAAGATGGCCCCATGCCTCTGCTTTGTATTGGGAGCCCTGGTACTGGTCCTGCAGCAGTCTCCCTTCAAGGTCTTTTATAAGGAGTCCAACCATGACCATGGACTCCTGAATGCCCCAACGCTGCGCCTGAAAGTGCACACCCTCACCAATGCCAGCCATAGTGCCTATAGTGATCAGCTACAACTGGTTATGGTTGTATTCCTGCCTACAAGATTTAAATAGGACTGATTTCCTGCCCTTTGCCATGATTGGATGATTTTGAATATGCTGAGCTAAGCTAAGTGACACGCAAACCCGCTTAGGTAAGATAAGCATTGATTAAAGGGGTAGATGCTAAGCACTGCTTGCCAGTGTGCAAATCCACTTAGCTACACTAATTATTGCTAAGCATTTAAATACACCGGCTAAGCATAACTGAGCACAATGTAGCTTTGTTCAGCTTTCATTTTATGAACTATCAGGATTGTGGGTTTGATTCCTCATTAATGACATATTATGATATGTATGTTTACCTTCCATAACATACCCTTATGTGCTTTTCTTACATTATATTCTTGTGTGGGCTATACTGTATGGGACACTTGTGTTTATATGGGGGTTTCAGATATTTACTACACTGACATCTCGTATTTGGACCTGCTACACTACTCTGGTTAACAAATATATATTATTTACTAGCTATTTATAAAAACAAATTTTTTAGTGCTGCTTTCACATATAAAAATGAATTGAGTGCATTGAGGCTCGAACTGTGAATGACTGCATGCACGGTGAAAGGTCTAACCACTATGCTATCTCAGTGTGGGTGTTTTGGCTGTATATTTCTATTTAGCGCCTTAGGATGTTTAAGCTATGCTGAACACAGCTGCATGACATGCATACTCGCTCAGCTATGCTTAAACTTTAGTGGGGATGGGAAAAAATGTTTGTTTTCTTTTTCTTAGTTTAGGGATATGCCCATAGCTAACAGTCATACCTCTCCACCTCTTAGAGCAAAAAATCTGGACTAAGCCTAACGTGATGGGGGGACAAAGAGGGACAAATTTTAAATATTGCTCTTACAAACTTAGTAAGTTGATAGAATAATAGATTTTGCATTAGCATGACTTATTTGAAGGATGTGGAGTCTCAGACTCAAATGTTTGTCATTATTTAATGACTTCAATACTCAGCTATTTTCCAGGACAGTAGGAGGAACACACCTAACATATGAGGCACAAATGACATTCTGCGAATATCTGTTCAGTTGGAAGGTATGCTAACAGTGTCCACGGACACTGTTTTTGTTTTCACCGTGCTGTATAGCACTTCCTGAGTGCAGGGGATGTGTTTACTGTGCGTATACTGCTCAGACACGCCACCTGCACTCGTTCATGGATTGTGCCCATGCAGGTTATACAGCAGTGTGCCTTCATGAATATGCAAGACGTCCTGTTATGCTGCACGGGCACAATCCACTCTGTGCAAGAATAGATTTATTCTTGCATGGAGCTTTCATGAATCCCAGGGAAAATGTTAAGTCTATTAACATAAGCAGATTCAGAGCCATAAATAGGGTGGAGTGAAGGGGATGTCTGCCTCAGGTACAAGTTTCCAACTGGTGAGATGGGCAAGTACTGATGATGCAGGAGTGCAATACTGACACTGATTAATGAAAGCTGTGAGGATATCATGGCTTTCATAAATAAATACAGACACAACACTTGCAGTCATAGGTAAACTGCTGACATGTGAGGTGAGTGTGTTGTGACTATAGCAATCTACTTGCTAGAATTTTAAAAGCAGCTTACTACATTTAGGGAATAGGGAAGAGCTATTTTTCTGTCTTTTCTCCTCACTTTGAGCAGGAGGCAGCCAGTTTGGGTATCTGCACAGGCTGCCAGATAATTTAATCATAATTTTGAACGAATTGCATGATTTCAATAGCAAAAATAAGGGCTATGGACAAAATAATCTTCATAACTAAAAAGAATGTTTAAAAATGTAAATTACAAGTAACTAATAAAAGAGCAATGGATTTGGGCAAGAAACAGATTTTGGTGGTATAAAGTATATAAAAGCAATAACACATTGGGGTTAAAATTTGGTAAATAAAATAAAAGTATCACAGAACTGTGGAAGGTAGTTAAAATAAAGTTTACTGTAGAGTTTATTGGCTCATACATGTGTACTAGGCCAATGACCACTGGAGACTTTTTAAGCCTAGCCACACTTCGCAAATCTCTGAAAAGTTATGGTATAGTTGCTATGTGTAAGCGGGTACTTGGGAGATGAAACATTTACAAGCAGGGTCCTGGAGATGAATGATTTACAGGCTGCCTGTTTCTATTAGAGACATAGGTGCCAAACTAGGGATGAAGTTCCTGTTCCCCATCTAATTGTCCAAGTTACACTTTAATTGGATTAGAGAGGCACTCATCTGCACATTCCTGAGAATGGGTAGTTTTTGTGATATATATCATTCTCTCCAGTAGGTCCTACTTATATTACAGGTAAGGTGTAAGTCTTTAGAATTTGTAATTCTGGTGGTGTTTATTTTGCAGATATGGAGGAGGTCCAACAGAGCAGGGTCCGATGATGCCTTGTTTGATATGCACAGATCTCCACAAAACAGACTGTAGGAGGTAGAATACAAGGATAGGGCTTTGAGGGAGTCTGCATAGGCCATGTTATTTATGTCCTGTATTTTTTCTGATGAGGAAGAATTTGAAATTGCAATTATGTTTGTGATGTTTATTTGGTACCAGAAGGGATAGAATAAGAGATGACAGAGTTGGGGTTACATTTATTTGAGGATGAAGATATTAAATTCCTTTAAAAAGATGTACTTTTATGAAGGAATGTGAATGATCAACAGACATTCAATATGCTAGGTACTTCAGCATTTTTATGCCTTTTATGAATGTGCTTTTATTCAGTGGTATGGAATAACTATTTAGAAAGGGTTACTACAAATAAGCATTGTAATATCTTGGAATAGTGGAAAGAAAAAGTACTAGAGAAGGAAGCAATTTAACTAGTGTGATACTGTAAATGAAAAACAAAATATGAAAATGTTAGAAGACATTTAATTTTAGTGTGGAAGAAAAATGTTATGAGAAAATAGTTTTAGAGAAATTTTGTGATGCTAGGTTTAGAGAAATTTTGTGAAGATGGAGTTAAAGTTTGGTAATTAAGGCTATTCTAAAATTAATGAAATGAATAAGGGCAATAAATAAATATGGTGGCAATGTATGCCAATGATGCATGGCGGAAAGTGCATATGACAACCTTATGTAGTTTATCTCCCTTTCCAATAGTCTGCAATCCCCATGTGAATGAGTCTGACATGCACCCAAGGTCGCTGGAAATGATTCATAGATTTGTCATCCTTGAACAAAGACATTAAATATCATGTACAAGGTGCAACTTTAAACACAGTTAGAACACACTTGATGGGGAAATGTTATAAGAAAAAAAAACAGCATTTATCATTTTTAATGCACTAGCAGTATGCGTGGTAGAATCTGCTGCAGGCGCATTTATGCATTGTCACTCTACAACATGGTATTGCGCAGTCAGAATTGTATACCCTCTGTGTGTAAATGTTATATAATTTACCATGTAATAAATAATGCATGTAAATACAAAAATGATTAAGCTCTTTTGACAGCATAAGTAAACAGAATGTAAGGCACCAAATTTAACGTTGTTGCTTTCTATGTATACTTTTTATATATTTTAAGATATAATAAATAATGCATGCACATGTATGAACTGTTAAGCTTTTCTCACAGCAGGAGTAAAAGTCATGCAAGGGATGGAAATTATTATTATGTTGTCATGTCCCAGTGAATGGCTAGTCACCTACCATTTGCAAATCACAGGCATAGAACAACAATGCAGATGCTCATGGACCCTGCTGCCCACATGTTCTGCATTGCAATTGCAGCACCTGCCTGCTGTTCCCTGGACTGTACTTTTGCCAAGTCCACATTGCCTAGGCATACCACAATGGGCTGGTGAACTACATGGTAGCCATTCCCAGGTCTGGAGGGGGTATCATCATCAGCAGCCATAAACAATCTAGTTGGCAGACTGAACACAGTTGGCGGTCTGTTTCATCTTTTAAAAAATTGTGAAGTGGATGATCTTTTTTATATATTTTCTATATTTCTTTATATCTAGTAACGTATTTATTTAACATATTGTCATTGACATTACAGTTTGTATTGCCCTTTTAAATTTTTGTTACTTAGGGGGAGTGGCTACTATCATGTGAAGCACAAAGGGAGTCTTTAAAATGTGTTCTGTGTTTGATTTTAATTTGTCTGATGAAGTTCTTTTGGTGAGGACGAAAGCGCTTACTTACCAGCTATCTATTGTCTTACAATAAACTGTTTTGCTTTACTTTGTGGACTACCAGCATTTTCTACAGCATCAATATACCAGTGGTTTTATAGTGGAGTATTTGGTTCACATACTTCTGCAGTTTGGTCAGTAGTGTCTTTCTGTCTTTTGAGGTATATGTTAAGACTGACAGTAGAAATGTTAGGGCAGATACATTTTAAAGTGGAGGGAGAGATAGGAGGATGCAGTATACAGCATAACTGATTTTGTGTGAGTGTTCTTGATTATATATTAAGTAAGCAAATCAAATTTAACATGCTGCCAATGATAACACAAAGGAGTTTAGTATAAGAAAAGATTCAGTAGGTGAGTAGTATTTTGTTTGATAGCCTGTAAGGTGGATATGGTGGGGGCAGAGTGGACTCATCTGCATATTGAAATGAGCACACCCTGAATAACAGCGGTTTTGAGATTTTTTTACAAAGATATTAAAGATAAATGGACAATGAATTGACCCTAGGAGAACTCCAACAATAAGAGGCGGGAAAACCTGATGAATATTTTCCATATCTGCTAGATGCTCTTTAAACCAGGTCAATGTGTGAGCTGATAGTCCAAGCTCAGCTAGTGCATACAGTAACAGGCGATGGTGCTGAATACTTTGGATAGGACAAGGAAAGTTGATGAGACTAGTCAGTCTTAATTTCTATCATGTTCATTGTTTTTTGAAAGGATAGAAGAGCTGTGGTTGTACTATGATATGAATGAAAACCATGTTGGGTAGGAACCAGCAAGTTGTTATCAAGCAAGTATGTTAAAAGTCATGAATAAATGTATCATTTCAGTGGTTTAGATAGGAGTGACATAATGGCAACTGGGGAAAAAACTGGATAGTTCTACAGATTCTTCCCCTTTGTATAGTAGAAGTCTGAATATTTTTTCATCAGAATTTGGGACTACAGGACTCTGAGACTGACTTGTAGATCTAAATGGATATAGGATATGATATGGTATCAACAGCCTATTTTCAGTATTCAGCCAGAAATTTGCCAGCAGCAAGGGTTGTGGGTTTTAGTTTGGATAGAAGTATTACTTTGGTTTGGACTGTCTCAAGCAAAACTGTTTACAAGTTGTTGGAAGGAAATTGATAATTATTTATGTGATTATTGGACACATTTTTAGAAGTGATGATGTTGTATTCATGAAATAAGAGTTGAATGTGTGTTTACTATTAATATCAATGTCATTTGGAAGTGAGTTTGGTTGGGTTGTTTTACCAGATTTAAAGGTTTTTATATGGCTGCCCAATAACTTTTTGGATTATTGAGATGGTACTCTTAGAGATGTGGGAAGATGTTCCTGTTATCATTTTGCATTTGTTTTTTGTTTTTTGGTTCAATTTCTTGTTAAGTTTTATTTTTATGCCATGTCTGCTAGGCCTTATCTCATTGTCTTATAAGGATTTTGGTTTCACACTGGTAAGCCAAGGTGCTAGACTGGATTTTACAAGTTTTCTTCTCAATGGTGTATGAGTTTAAGTTTTTAGAGTTGTATTGTTCAACTGCCCCATCTAGTAGACACGTTTTTAGTGATGAATTAATTTGCCTGAGGGCAGGCAGAAACAAAGTCTGGCTGAAATTTGTGAGGTTTACAACTATAATGCATATGACTGGCTTGGATTTCTTGTTCCAGTGATTGCTAATATAAGTAGGATTATGGTTACTTAAAGAGTCTGAGAGGACACCTGTTATTAAGATTTTGTTAGGGGACTGTATCCTCTTTTGATGGCTAGTTAAATCTAGTGAGTGAGTGAACTAATTGGATAAAGCTGAACTAGCTAATAAAATTAGAACTTTGTTTATGTGCAGAGCTGTTATACTTGAAATCAGCCATTAATGATGAACTCTTTGATGATGTTTTATTGTGACCCACCCAGGATAGGATATCTTCAGTAATAGAAAAAGAGCTATTTGGTGATATATATATGCAGATATTATACAGATAAGCATTTTGGAATTTACTTTTAGAAATGTGACTATTATCTCATCTTTGTCAAATTTTGGGACTGTGTGAGGATAGTTAAACAGTTAAACTGAAGTAGCATATACAGTAGCAACTCCAATCCTGTTTAATGTATTCTACCTGATCTGATATGGTAGGCTTTGGGTATTGCCTCTTTTTCTTTAATAGTTAGACTTAATCCAGGTTTCAGTAATAGCTACAATTTCAGGGTTTTGGGAAGGATCTATAGATGGAATTTGAGTAGGAATGCTTTATTAATGAGCTGAAACCCTAAGGCTGCGCTTTGAGGTAGATGGCTTTCCTGACTGATATTTAATGTAATGTGTCCAGGGTTAAGGTGCATATCTCTGCATGCTAGTAGTAGGTTAGAATAGGTAAAACATTGTGAAAATAGGAGAGGATCCATGTTTAAAGAGTATGCAACTGGATTTTTGTTTGGGTAATGAAAGGAACTGGAAGTCATGTTTATTTGCTTTCTATATAATTTTTCTTAAGTAAATTTATGTACTGATGCTTTTATTTCCAGTTATTTTACAGGAGTATAGGGTAGCAGCTATATTACTATAGTCGGTGGTGTATGAGGTAAATTGTGGGAGTTTCTATTATCAGGTAGTAGTTTTATTTGTTGGAAAGAGAAGGTGGATAGATAATGGATATAGATGAAAGAGAGAAAGTAAGATATGTACAATCATTTTGTTGGAATTACAGTTTTTGGGTAGTAGGGAAGAGAAGAGACGAGGAAAACTTAGGTATATACGTATTTAGGGAGTGAGTTTGGATAGAGGGTTGTGAGGATTTGTTTATGAGAGAGAAAGGTGGTAGTTTAATAGTCAGAAAGGGAATTATTCTGCATGG
The DNA here is from genome assembly GCF_019279795.1 of Protopterus annectens. Classification (NCBI taxonomy): domain Eukaryota; kingdom Metazoa; phylum Chordata; order Ceratodontiformes; family Protopteridae; genus Protopterus; species Protopterus annectens. Next base: position 1,351,050,209 of record NC_056731.1, read on the forward strand.
ACTTACTTATGAGAATAGACCACAGTAAATATTAGTTGGAGAGTAGATGAGAATGGTATAAGATTCATAGTAGTAAGGAAGCATATTAGAGTAATGATATAAAAAGGACTATAAGTGTGCCAGTGCGTTGGTTTGCAAGTAGGTGGGAAATAATTATCAAGACTGATTTAAAATTTTGAATTAAGCTTTCAGTAGGGGGAGCTGATAGCAGGAAAGATAACTGAATCACAGATACTAGATGATAGATATTTTTATTTAGTGTTGGTGAGGCTGCAGGCAGGTGTGTTTTTGGTGGTGTTAGCAGAGAAATACATAGGTGTGTATAAGGTAAAGGTGTAAGCAGATAGACTAGGTTAGTAATTGTACAGTCCTCTTAAGTTGGGTGAATAACTATAAATGCAACAATATGGGGTGTATGGGAATGTGGGTAGGGTAGAAAGTAGTAAAGACATGGATAGCATGGCTGTGCAAACAGAGACTAAGCTACTGAGTGTGTTACTAAGAAAATTATTTATAATTAATGCATGCTACTCCATTTTGACTGTGTTAGCTTGATAGCTCTCAATAGAAGAGTGCACTGGATGGGGTGCATTACACTCAGTGGGAAATGAATCAGGGATTACAGTTATCTTATGAGTAACAGACAATTTATAGCTCAGTGCACTCTGGGGTATTCCAAAAGTTGTATGGGTAGGAAAGACATTATCAAGTATTTTTGTAACAGGGAATAGCGCCACCAAATGAGGAAATAAGATGTGATCTCAGTTATAAATCCAGACCAAGAAGCTTATTTTGTTAAGTTCTAGTGGGACTTTTGCTCAGAAATACCCTTGTCCAACATTCAGTAAAATGCTGTGTTCATGTGAGTGTATGGTGGGATGAGACTGGTAGTTTGTGGTCAAGTCTGTCACTCGTCTTGTGTATTCAAATAAGACAATGAAGCTGGGTGTTCGTTTAAGTCATTTATTACACACAAACACATTAGGATGGTTGACTGGAAAATAAAACTTAAACTAACTAACTGACTGACTGCTACACACATGCATGTTTTCACACCGGCTGCTCACTCAAAATGGCACTCTTGCATGCATGTGCTCTGTACTTATACGCATGTGCCCTTGGACTGGAATGGCTCTTAAAAGTACAATGTGCACTCTGATTTACATCCTCCCTCTTTTATTACTCTGTCATACAAGTGAAAAATGACAACTGGATGATCGTGAACATTTTACAGATATATACAAACAATTGCAATCATGTCCAGGTTGCTGTATATTTGGAATTAGGTCTTGAGATATACCTGACCTTGTAATGTAATAATTAGAACTAGGTTTAGCAACAAGAACAGTCACTGGGGAATATTCTTCTTGAGGATTTTCAGGAATACTTTCAGGAACAGGAACAAATGATGAAATGTTCTCTGGAACAGGAATATTAAACAAATCACTCTGAGAATTAGAGTCTCTATTACAGGCAAGATGCTGTAACACTGGCTCAGACACCGGTAATAAATGTTTCCAATTCTGCCTGAATTCCATCCCTTGTAACTCAATGATGTATGATCTCAGTTCCTCAAACAAATGTTTCACAAGTCCTATTCAGTCAAATCCTTTCACTGTCTGCATCCTATTTATCTCTCTTCTTTTAATGGATTCAAAGGCTTGCTGGTTTTGTCATAGTAAGACTTTTGGGACAAATGCTTCTTTAGGAGTTGAGCTTTTACTGCTTTGTTTTTTTTAGCCCTTGGAATCAACACATTTTTACTGATTAGTAGTGTGGTTCTGGTTTGTGTCGACATTAACCTCTGGGCAGATGAACAGTGAAGACTTTCATGAGGAATGTTGCTAAGTTTAAGCATATTTATTATTCAGTATTGTCTCATTTAGATTTCTTCAATAGCTGTTTTACACTTTGAACTGCATGTTTGGCCAAGCCATTTGACTGTGGGTATTCAGGACTACTCATAATATGAACAAAGCCCCATGTTTCAGCAAATCTTTTGAATTGCTGACTTGTAAACTGTGCACCATTGTCAGAAATGAGTTTGTGCAGACTACCATGGACAGAAAAATGTATCTTCAACTTAGTAATGACAGTACTGGACAGGAGATTAGGAAGTAGGTCAATCTCAAACCAATTTGAATAACAGTCTACTGGCACCAAGTAGTGTTGACCATTCCATTCAAAAATGTAGCTACTGTCAATCAAGGTAGTTCAGGAATCTGGCTTAGCTAAAGTGGTTATTTTTGTTGATGCAGCTTAGTACTATTACAAATAGATCAAACTATCTCCCTCTCAACATCTTTTTACATAGAAGGCCAAAATACTAGTTCTCTCACCCTTCTTTTCCTAGACTCAGTTCCTGGGTGGGCACAATGCAAGATTTTAATATACTCTTGTTGCAAGGATTTTGGAACAATCACTTTTGCACCTTTCATAATGATACCATCTTCCATTAAAATCTCGTCTCGTAAGGAAAATACCGCTGCACATCTAGTAGTAAACAAGATTGATTTGATGGCCATCCTTGACTGATAAAGTGGTTGAGCTTCTGGAGAACTGGATCTGAAGCTGTGTGAGTTCTAAGCTCATTAAAACATGTGGAAGAAAAATTTCTCACTTCCATGACTTCAAAATCAGGTTTCTCATTTTCATGCTGTTCAGTGTTTTTTCTGGATGATCTGGATAATGTATCAGCAAGATAAAGAATATTGCCTCTTGTGTAAACTGAGTGAAAATTGTACTTTTGCAATTTTAACATCATGCATTGCAATCTTGCAGGAGCTGTGTGCATTGGCTTTTTTTAAATAATGACCAAAGCTTGGTGGTCAGTCTCAATTCGAATAGGTCAGCCATAAATAAAATCATGGAACTTTGGACATGCCAACATAATTGCCAAGAGCTCTTTTTCTATCTAAGCATACTGCACCTCACTTTGGGTGAGAGTTTTAACTGCATAGGCTACTGGTCTGCCCTCTTGAAGAATGACTGCACCAAGAAAAAACTCAGAGGCATCACAGAAAAGAGTTACAGGTTTGTGACCATCATAATATCTTAAGGTGGGTGGACTAGCAATTCTCTGTTTCAGGACATCAAATGCTCTTTCACTCTTGCTGCTCACTCAAAATGGCACTCCTGCTTGCATGTGCTCTGTACTTATAAGCACATGCCCATGGACTGGAATGTCTCTTAAAGATACAACATACACTCTGATCTACAAAGTCTACTTTACTAATATGAACTTTTTATATAACAAGATAAAATTAGTTTGAAAACTAGAAATTGTTACATAATGAACTTTGTAGAAAATAATTAACCTTGTAGAAAAGTACTAGCAATAGTTTAGGAATTCAAAGAACTGCTTTCAGTTGGCCGGACAACCTAATACTGTGGAATAATTACTACTTCAGTTGAATGGACACTTGCACATAATAAAGAAAACTAGGAGATGGAAATTATTCCAAAACTAACAAGCAGTATGTCATGCTAAGTTCAGTTACCATTTAAAAGCAGACTTCAGTGATGAAATTAATCAATATAGCAATGACAGAAAGTTAGCAATATTTAAATTGCAGTACCTTTCTGTTGCACGGAGTGGTTACAGAAGCACTGATTTTTCTCATTTATCACATTATGTATTTAAAGTGGCAGCTTGTTGCATGAATAGGGCTTTATAGGACATTTTAGCAGCATATGGTTAATTAATTTGGCTTTGGGCTGTTGTTCAAAGTTAATTTAACTGTAGTTTAAAGTTAGTTTAACTGCTGGGGGGATTACTTTTAAAGTACTTTGACCCATCAAAATGATACTTCACCGAACTGCAGTTATGCAAGTCCATTTTCACGAAAGTGCATTTATCCGAAAATGCACTTTTGCTAAAACTGATTCACAGAAACACACAACAAAAGAAGAAAAAAAAACAAACACAGTAAGCACATTTATGCAGGAGGGCAAATCCCCCTGCACCCCCCCATGTTGGGAGCTGCACCCCCACCCTCATTACTTTTATAAACTAACTCTGAGATCACATTGCAGTGGGGAAAAGGAAATATTCCCTTATCCTCACTGTACCACAGTCTACAACAACAATAAGCCCCCCTTCCATACACCACTGTAGAAACACTGTACCTGTGCCACTGCAGGATCCCGGAACCAGCAACCTCTCTTCACTAAACTGATTTTCACGAAAGTGCATATTCGGATAAATGCACTTTTGTGAAAATGGACTCGTAACGTTCAGTGAAGTGTCATTTCGATGGGTCAAAGTAGACCCATATATATATATATATATATATATATATATATATATATATATATATATATATATATATCAATATATCGGCTTCAAGATTGCCATGAGAATGCTCCAAGAAATGGCAGTCTTGGACTTAGCATATGTAGACTCAAATTTTTGGTCATGCCATTTCCATTTTCCAGGTCTCTACACTGTGAGTCTCTGCAATTCAAATGATTACAGTCAAAAAAGTACTCTATTGTCAAATGCTATCTGCTGTCTAGTCCATGTACCTGTGGTCTTCTCCTCCCATATCTATTTATCTTTAACAGTGTCTTCTGTATGGTTTAGGACTACCTGCTATTATGGTACCTGTAGTACACTACCTAATAATGCCATCACATTTTGTGAATGATAGTGTCCCAAAATTAATAGTGCATATGGATATCAGCTGTGCTGAAGTATTGCTGTAACTGCACCTAACATAAGAAATCCATCTCATCATATTATTCTTTTGGCATTTGTCATTTTCTTGACTCATTTTTGCCCAACTCCGTCAAGGGCTTTAATTCAAGATACTGGGCACTTTGAGCTGCCCTCTCATGTACATTAGAACATGGATTCTTCATATAGGTTCATAGGTTCATACTAGGCTATCTGCCCTAGGGCATTTATAAGCCTAGCCAGAGTGTGTTTGGCTTTCGCCACCCATTTTAAATAAATTTTGCTCTGCCCTTTTTCGAGGTTAGTACACTGTGCCTCTGTCTAACAGTGACACAGAAGTGATACCCGGGGTAAACCTACGATCTCCCATCCACTCATCAAGATTCCTCTTGAAGAGAGTCAATGAGGGACTCTGCCTAACCTGGACTGGGATTTTATTCCAGAGTGAAGGGAGCCTCTGGGTTATGAATCTGTCCCTCCAGCATGTCCTATTTATTTCAGTGCTGAGGTTCAAGTCTCTCAAGCGCATAGCTCGATGGGATTTGGATTTTCTGAGGTGCAGCATGTCCATTAATTCCGGGTTGGACATGGCTTTATACGTCAGACACATATTGCCTCTGAGCAGGCGGTATGTCACTGAGTAGAGCTGGAGTTTCTTTAACCGGGCAGCATATGGCATCTGTTTGAGCCCTTTGAACCTCTTGGTGAGGTACTTTTGGGGTCTTTCCAGTTGCTGCAGGTGTCTGGTAAGGTACATCCCAAAAGGGGCATTGTACTCAATTATGGGCATGATGAGGGATGAGTAAAGAGGCACAATGACCTCCCCTGATCTAGATGTGAATCCCTTCATGATTAGGTGGGCTATATAAAATGTTTTTCTAACCACTTTGGCCACGTGGTTGTCAAATGAGAGATTACTATCAACTTGGGTCCCCAGGTCCCTAATTACTTCTTCAGTACTTAATGGACTACCACCTATGTGGTAATTTGTGGGCACTTTGTTTTTGCCAAAGGGGATGACTATACACTTTTTGGCGTTTAGCTTGAGGCCATGGCTCTGGCACCAGTTGTCTGTTTCTATGAGGCTTTTTTGGAGGATGCTTGTGTCGGCTGGAGAGTCGATTATGGCGCCCAGTTTACAGTCATCTGCGAACGTGGTCAGCCAAAGTCCTTCTGTGTTGGCCTGTACCTCCGAGAAATATATACATGCAAGAGAGGTCCCAGGATTGAGCCTTGTGGGACGCCACTTGTAACTGGTTTGGAGTCTGACATGGCTCCAACAATTCTAACCATGTGGGTTCTGTCCTTGAGCCAGTTTGCAACCCATCTAGTGACATAGGGGTTTATATTTAAGCTGGTGAGCTTATCTATAATGCCCGAGTGGGGTATTGTATCGAAGGCTTTTGCAAGGTCCAGGTAGGCTGTGTGGACCACCTTCCCCTCGTCAATGGTCTTGGTGACTGTTTCAAAGAAATCAACCAGGTTTAATAGGCAGGATCTGCCCTTAACAAAGCCGAACTGGGTAGGATCCAGTGTCTGTAGGTCCCCAATATTTTTATTTATGAGGTCCATGATGATCCTTTCCATAGCTTTGCAGACCAAGCTAGTCAGGCTTATGGGGCGATAGTTTCCAGGATCCGTTGAGGCACCACCTTTGTGGAGAGGGACCACTGTTGATGTACGCCACTCTTTGGGAACATATCCTGTAGTAAGGCTGAGACTGAACAATAGTTTTATGTTTGGGTTTAGCTCTTCTTGGAGTTTATGTAGGACACAGCCCGGGACACCGTCTGGTCCCATTGATGCTGTCTTTTTGGATTTGGAGAGGGCGGCTCTTACCTGAGCATCTGAGATGTCAGGGGGGCAGCACTCTGCTGGGATAGATATTTGCCCTTTTGGTGGGGAGGGGGAGTTTGCGCTGAACCTGTCAGCTAGGATGTTGGCAATGTCTGTGGGTTTGGTGTATTTTTTGTCATTTTGGACTAACTCTGAGCATATCTGGGAATTCCCACCCAGGTTCCTAACATAACTAAAGAAAGCCTTGTGATTATCCTTAGTGTCCTGTGCAATTTTTCTCTCGAAGCTGGCCTTAGACGATTTTATGAGTGCCCGTAGTTTTTTGCTAATACTGATTAGAGATGCCTTCCCTTTTTGCGATTTTGCTCTATCATGTAGTAGCTTCCTCCTTCTATTGTATAGTTTGTTTATGGCTGGGGTCCACCAGACAGGACGTCTGCCTTTGGAGGATTGGGTCTTGGTTTTATTTGGGATTGCAAGATCCATGCATTCCTGAAGGTGTTCATAGAATGCATTTATAAAGGGTTCTGCAGTCTGGGCCGTATTTTCCACAGGCCCCGGGGCTTTGAAGGATTCCACCTCAGTTTTGAGGAGTGTGAAATTTGCTTTAGAGAAGTTTTTCACTGTGGTTTTCTGGGCAGGGGGTAGGGTCAGGGTGTGAATATCCAGTGAGATTAGTTTATGGTCTGATCTTAGATAGAGTCCCCATGTTGGTGATGATCAGGTCCAGTATGTTTTCCCCTCTTGTGGGAGTGGTAACAAGTTGTTCCATAGCATTTGAGTTTATAAATTCTAGGAACCTTTGGGCTAGGGTGTTGGAGTTAGAGTAATGCTCCCAGTCTATGTTTGGGTAGTTGAAGTCGCTCAATATAATGGTGTTTGGAGAGACCTTCATATTTTTCAGTGTTCTCAGGAAGGCTGAGTGGGGTTCCTGGATTTGGGAGGGTGGTCTGTAGCAGGCTATAAACTGGAAGGCAGTTTTACCCACTGTTAGTTGCACATGGATAGTCTCTGATGCTTCGTGCTGTGCCACCAACCTGGAGGTGTGGGTATCTTTGGCGAATATTGATACTCCCCCTCCTTTTGTGGTTCGGTCCAAGTTTTGGGACCGAAAAGCATGGTATGAGGTATAACCTGGTAGTACTGGGGTGCTCTCGGGACCCTTGAACCAGGTTTTTGTTACTGCACAGATATCGATGTTCTCCATGCTAAGGAGAGTTTTGAGTGCATGCATCTTGAGGTTTAGACTTCTGGCATTGAGTAGCATTACTCTTAGTTTCTTATCCATTGTGATACCTATGGAGGTGGGTTTGTCTTTTGAGCCTTGCCTACAAAAGGCACTATGGGGGTAGCAAGAGCCTTTGCCAATATCCGAAAGCCCAGGGGTGACAGGTGCAAGCCGTCCCTAGCGAAGCATCGTGGCTTGTCGAGCATGTCATCCCAGGCTGACAGGCATTGGATCCCCTTTGAATGACACCAATACTTAAGCCAGTTGTTGAAATTGATCATCTTGTCTTCATATTGTGGCATCATTCTTGGTGAGGGTAAGATGCTACTCAAGGTCAGGGTCATACCGGCCTGGGCTACATGCTCAGAGAGCTCCTCTATGTCTCTTTTCATGTAGTCCAGGGAGGTACGTCTCAGGTCATTCACACCAGCATAGACAATGACTGAGTCATATTTGTACTTGCCTTGGAGTGACCTGAGTGCTTGTGTTATGTGACGGATCCTAGCGCCCGACAGGCAGCTCACCATGACCTTCTCCTTGTTCAGCCTGGTGAGGAGGACGTCAGTGTGCCTGACGATAGAGTCACCTATTACAAGTGTATCAGGTGTGTTGTTTAGCCTTAAGGGCTGTGACTGTTTGGCACACTGGCTTTGTGAGCTATGTGTTGCACGTGTTTTGTTTTGGGGTAGCGGTTGCTTGGGTGTCTGCTTTGGAGGTCTCTGCTGCTTAGGCAGATTTTTATTTAGAGCCTCCGAGTATGTTTTTGTGTGTTTATGTGTTTGGTTTGCTATCGTGGTAGGTCTATGTGAGACTGGAATTGTAGTGAGTGTGGTTTCCTTCTCCTCCAGACTGGTTACGCCAGTACTGAGTTGGAGAGCTTAGCCTCCAGTTTGGCTATATGGTTGCATCTCTCACATGTGTTGGAATTTGTTGGGAGGAGGAGAGGGTTGTCTGTGTACATGAGGCAGTTGTAACATTGCCTCAATATTCCCAGATTCACCAGCTGGACCGGAGAGGAGATTGACAACTGACCTTTGGACATGCTAGAATAGTATTGGGAATTCCTTTATAATTGAAAAAAGGCCAATGGGGAACAAGGCACTCAAGGGGAGTTTGTGAGGGTGTAGTGCTTTTAATTTTTTAGTGCTGACTTAGTGAGCAAGTGCCAGGTAACTTAAATGCAATGTGTTACAGGTAACTTAAATGCAAAAACGACAAACAGTAACTTTCTTTCAAGTGAAACAAGGAAATAAGTACAGTAAGCAATGCAGATATCACTAGGAATCCACAGAAGCACTGAAAAGCCACGTTTTAGGTGAAATTAGCGTTTCAGGGAAATAAGCAAACAAACAACAAGCATACAAACAAAGCTAGATTCAGCAGGCCTGGATCTAGTCTATGCTACAGCAAACAAGGCGTACCAATTTCAGTAAGAAGCAGTTCAAATATGCAGGCACTATAAGCCGTTAACCAGAAATTCCCAGCTCAGAAGGGCAGAGTTCAGCCTCTTCTCCCACAAGAGTGCAGACCACGAACCTTCTTAATGTAAAATAACTGGCCTGAAGCCCAAGTGCTTAAACCAGAACTAATACACTTTTAGAATAACAGACACTGAGCCCTCAATCAGCAGTTCCCAACTTAGAAGGATGTAAGCTACCTGTCCTGCCACCACAGTGCAGGCCACAAACCTTCTTAATGTAAAACAACTGGTCTGAAGCCCAAGTGCTTAAACTAAAAGGCTTAGAATGAGTTACACCAAGCAGTAATAAATACAATTGAGTACTTTTAAGATGACGCAAAAGCAAAATAAAGTAGGAAGAAACACAAATACAGTAAAAGCAGATAATTTTTTTTTTTTTTTTTTTATTAAGTGGAAAGAGAGAAAGGAAAGAGAGAAAGGAGTAGCAGAAACTAAGCTGATTGGCCTTCTCAAATGTTCTCCCTGTACTGGGTAGAATGAATTAATGACACTAGACTGGGAGGAGGGTCCCAGATCAAATTTACACTAGGGGCGGGCAACTGTATAAGTATGTAACCATAAGTAACCATACGTATGTAACCATCATTCCATCAACTATGTTCATAGTTGTGTTATCTGCTTATCTCTCCATGAAGTGTTCCTTTTTTCTGACTTTTTCAGTTTTCCCTTTTCTGTTTTTTTTCATATTTTATACAATTTAAATGTATCTGTCCCATCAATTTCCATTTTAGGAATCTAATTATTGGCTCTATAAACAATTGTCCATGAATCTTCTTACCTTCTTATTTATTTTCTGATATTCTTTCATTGTTTTTCTACTTATCTTTCAAGTTTCAGTTTAAATATGTTTTCTGTTAAATCTTCCATCATTTTCAGACTTTGAAGTACATCATAAATCTTTATTGCTACCTTATCTGCCTAGACTTGCCATCAGTGGGCCCTTCCAAAAAAATAAAAAAAAAGATGCATTCTTTGCTTGTCTGTGTCACATACAAGTAGACAATTCTGGATTATATACTGCTTTGACTAAAGTCATCATTAAATTATGCACTGCATAGCCATTTCCTCTAACAGTAGATTTATATGTTATATTGCTGTTGCATCTAGACGTGCCTTATCAAAAGCTAGAGCTATAATTGTGCTCAAACTGTAAACAGAACCATTGTCTTGTTTGGTGTGCAACACATTTCTCAGTTGTATGTTATATATTATGTATGTACATTTTTGCAGTTCATCTGTATGATGCTATACAGCAGATCCCTGATGTCCTAGACAACTAGTAGCCAGGTTAAAACTTTTTTTATCAGTTTCTGTCTAAACTTTTTTTATTAAATACATCTGAGTCATAAGAGTGCAGTTTTGATCATCTTCTATACTAAGTATCACTACTGAAAGTGTAATATCTACAAGTTCAAGCCCCATCTGGAAAAAAATGTGATTTGCACCTAAGTAAAGTGAATGTCAAAATTCACACTAAAGATCTGAAGGCATGTTTTTGCAGGGGAGGGGGTGTTGTGAGTCTGTAACTCCATGCCTCTGTGGCTAACTGTGAGATTATTATACCTCAGAGTAAGAGGAGTACTCTGAAGTTCCTTGACCAGAAATAAGAGGAAAATTCTGAGGTTCCAGAACCACAAATAAGAGGAATACTCTGAGGTTCCCTGAGCAGAAATAAGAGGAATCCTCTAATGCTCCAAAAACACAAATAAGAGGAATACTCTGAGGTTCCCTGACCAGAAATAAGAGGACTTCTCTGAGATTCCTTAACCACAAATAAGAGGAATTCTGTGAGGTTTAAGAACCACAAATAAGAGGACTATTCTGAGGTTCCCTGAGCAGAAATAAGAGGAATACTCTGAGGTTCCAGAAACACAAATAAGAGGAATACTGTGAGGTTCCCTGACCAGAAACAAGAGGAATTCTCTGAGGTTCCCTGACCACAAATAAGAGGAATTCTCTGAGCTTCCCTGACCAGAAATAAGAGGAATACTCTTGACGTTCCCTGACCACAAATAAGAAGAATACTTGGTGGTTCCCTGACTAGAAATAAGATTAATACTCCGAGGTTCCTTGACCACAAATAAGCAGAATATTCTGTGGTTCCCTGATCACAAATAAGAGCACTACTCTAAGGTTCTCAGACTGCAAATAAGAGGAAAACTTTGAGGTTCCCCAACAACAAACTTAGTAACTATTCAACAGGATACTGCACTGACAGGACCCCATGTGCTGACTCTTTTTGCTAGTTGCCTTTCTCTTAGCTGCATAGTAAGCCTCATTTTTTTAACTCATCTTAGGTATACAAGTCTGTTTCCTCTGTATCCCAATTTACTTTAACCTATCCTGAGCTCTGTATCAGGTTTCTCACCTTAATCCAAAAGGCATGTGTATAATTACTCTTCCCTTTTTTCTTTTAGTATTAACTAATACAGTAAAGTTTTCATTTTGCCCGTAAATTAATTCAGCTTATTTTTAACTGCTTCTTCCTCTACCCTTTGTAATGTCTATCAGAAGATCTACGCATATACTTCACGTGCTCACGTTAGGCATCTACTCATATTATTCCCCAACTAAAGGATGCCCAGCTTCCTAAGTTGCTTCATTTTCTTCATCCACAACGGGGCCACTAATGCTCCAGATATTTCGTCAAGCTTTCATCTCATTATCTCTTCCATTTTTTCCTCTTTGCTAATTTCATCATGTATGCAAAATACATTTATATTCGCATAACATTTTAATGATTTCCGTCCAATAAAATTGCTTGCATAAGAGTAACCACAAGGATAATATTTAGTCATAAAGCAGTATACTGGAAGTCTCTACATTATTTTTTTTTAAGTGACAGTTATATATCTTTTTTTATGCTAATTATAGTATATTGTTTTCAAGTGATACTACTCTGGCTAATTTGCAGATTAGTGTTCTGAAATGTTTTATTAAACTGCAGCACTTCATTCAACGAGTTCATTTTTGGTAAATCATTAAGTAAAAATATAACACTTCATTTGCCTTTAGGCAAATTGTAACATTTCAAAAAAAAAAATCTCAGAAATTATCCAGAGGTCAGAGAAATGAATAAATATTAATGCCCTTATCAAGCAAAATTAGTGAAATACAGTGATATGACTGAAATATTATATGAAAATGTACATTGTAATTAAGGTTTTCCTATCCCCAGGCAGAGATAAAGAAATTCTGGGTTTATCCTGAGCCTTCAGTCAATGTGAATTCATAATCTTTTTTTAATGCAAATACAATGTTCCACTGCAATAATGCAACTCAAAGCATCTGAATATGGAAATAGGGCTTCAAAGGTGTAGTGTAGCTCTTTCTAGCATAATTAACTCCAGTTTGATATAAAGGTTTATTTGAAATACATTGTTTTATACACATTTCTGGTGCCGGATTTCCACTCATGAATTCCCAGGTATTACAATTTAGAGAAATTAATCTTCATTGTTCTATGTTTTCTGTGAATCCCTGACTTAATACAAATAACAGCTTTGTGAGGTATGGAAAACCTAGTGCTACACATATACACAGAAGCACACACTCTATACATTGTGAGTGCACATTTCCATGTGTATTCAGTACGAACGAAATGTCATCAGTGAAGAATTTACATTATCAGATGTATTTTCCCAACATGTTCTTGCTGCTCATAACACTTGAAATTTGTCATATGAACATTCATTTATTTACTACATTTTGTTAACAGCATTGAAGCTATATGGCTAAACTCTTTTATAGTTCAGATCTAGTAGTAAAATATTTCAACATGCAGGATCAACAGCATTTAGTAATACCTACATAAGGAGTAGTCACTGTATTACTTCTGTATTCTGATGAAGGTATCTTATATCCTACATCTACATATCTACATGAAGGCAATGAAATAAGGTGAACTAGTACTTTTTAACTCAGTTTCATACTCTAATGATTTACAATACTCTGATTGTCTAATTTGCATGCAATAGCTGGAAAATAAAATGCTAATACATCATAAGATTCCATAACAATCAGACGTCTTATATTTTAAATCCAGCTGATAAGCATTAACATAATTTAACTACAAATTCAAATATCTATTCCATTCCTGCATCCTAAAGTAGCAAATCTAAACCTAACTTATTATCAAAACCTTTACAACTGGGGTTGTTCTCTATAGCTTCAAACATGCCTTAGTCATCCTATTATCCAAGGTTCCACATCCCAAAACAGCATCTGACTATAGTACAATACCAAATACCTGCCCTGTAGCAAAAATTCTTAAAAAAAGCCATTTACAATGAAATGACTGAATATATCCCAACCTATGATATTCTCTCAAGCAAACACCAATTTCATCTAAACATAGCATTCTAACTGCTATTTGTGTATTGATTTCAATATATACTCAAATATAGAAAAAAAAAACTTTTTTTTATCTTTTGTGAGATGGACCATTTGCCTTCAATATTGTAAATTATAGTCTTCTACTCAGAAAAATAACCAACTGTGTTTTCTCTTTAAATGTGCTTCAGTGGATCAGGAGATTGGTAGCCAAGAGAACTTTCTCTATATCTGCTACTAGAACCTTCTTTATATATCATCAAAACAACTATTGTTCCTCAGGTTCCATAAATAGGCTGCTCCACAAGGCTCTGATCTCGGCCCTGTTCTGTTCTCCTTATGTATTTGTGGTCATCTTTGTGGCTTATCAAATTTAAACATAATGTTTACTCTGATGGCATAAATTTTACTACAGCTAGTAGACATAAATAATACTAAATCCTCAGTCACAGTGTTTGGAACTTTCAAAAGATTAGCCAAAACTAAAACCCCCCTCCCCGATATATGATCCTGTTGGAAATGTCATACCCTTTAGTAAACATTGTAAACACCTGGGGGTCATATTGATGACATCCTTTCCATTCAACACAATATCGATTGTATACTATCAGAAGTTTCTACCCAACTTAAAGTTGCTTATAAATTGCCAAATCTATTAACTCCTGAAACTCACAAAGAGTCGTTATAAATATACTATTGCCAAGGTTTGATTATACGTCATCTTTAATCACCATTGTTATAGGTCACTGCAATATAAATTTCCAAACTTTGAAAAATAAAATATTCAGATTTAGACACTTGGTCAGGACTGCTGAACATCACTGTAACTATGTACTGAAAGCCAACATGCTTCCTCTCTGTGGAGCACATTCTGAATATACTAAACTTCTGACTACTTATTGACAGATACTACCCACTTTTGGCCAACAGACTCATTGCATATGAATCCATCTATCTTTACACAGTACTACAGGCCTCTAGGCTAAAAAGGCCTGGCTTTCTTATAGCTCTTTCTAAAAAGTTCTCCCCAAGCTGGCTACTGTCTCATTTAATAGCTGTCCTTCTGACAATGTCACTGTACCATATATTTCAATTCAAGAAACAACTAAAAAAACACCTTACCTTAAGAATGAATATGCATGTCAAATACAGACATAAAGTTAAGTACTGCAAATCAAAGCAAATAATTTGCCTTCACTCCCCCAAACAGTTCTGGCATGAAGTAAATAACATCTCTGGTAGAAATGTGTTTACACAGCTCTCCTTTCTTAGCCACATTCTTTGATGTACTGGAAACCTCTCACCTGTTAATTTTCTCAAAGAATTTTTCACTCTTCTCACACAGCAGAACATTATGTCCTTTTCCACACAAATTCGCCCAAATCCCCCAGATTACCTCCCACTCTTCTACTTCTTCAAAATCACAAGTAAACAAATTGTACCTCTACTAGAAGATATTCCTGTAGACTCCCTTGCTTTGTTCTGGATAACTTCTACCTTTTGTTTCTCTACCACCCCACTAAACCACATCTACAACATTAAGGTCACAACCAATACCATGCACTCTATCTCAATCAGCCTTTGCCACTTACCTTGACAAATACCAATTACTTTATTGGAAGCAGCATGGCTTTGGGGCAGGTCAAAGTATCATGACTGCTCTCTGGATACCCACTGATGACATCCTCACTAACATGGATAAAAGCAACCTCACTGCAATAGTATTCATAGACCTTACCTGGCCTTTGACCTGTGGTCCACTTCATCCTCTTATCCTATTTACATGATATTGGTGTAAGCTCTAAATATAACTAATGGTTCAAAGATCACCTATATTATCAGATATAGACTTCATTCTTTCATGGGTTCCTTGTGGGATCAATTCTTGCACCAGCACTATTTTTCATTTTTATAAAGTACCTCATCTAAAACTCCTCCTTTACACTGATGATGTGGTTATCTATAGATCTAACACTTCTCATGAAATCATCCAAAAAGAACTTCAGACTGACCTTCTACAACTAAACAACTGGTTGTATCCTAAAAAACTACTCCCTAACCCAGTTCAAGTCCTCCTTAATCCAATTCAAGTGTAACTTAGACAACTGGATGTGGAACAGGAAATTCATCCCTGGTTTGGTACCTATGCCTCTAATGGACGCAAGCAGCCTGGTTCATCTCCCAGGCCTCTGCTCATAAATATTTCATCTCTCAAGCCTCTGCTTACACATATCAAAGGTACCAGAACTTGTCAGAGATTTAGGATGCATTTATAGGCTTATAAAGTCCCCAGTGGTCATTAGCCTATTACATATCTGTGAACCTGTGAACTTCTCAACCCTAAATAAAAGATCTTGTCAATATCCTAATTGAATCTACCTCATCATTTAGGTATCTTTGCTTTTGGCTTCTCCAACTACCTCAAATTCCAAGACCACATGCAGTAAATCAAATCCAAAGTCAACTACCTCATATTCCGTGCCCAAAAGATATCTCATTTCCTCTCACAACCTGCCAGAGCAGTATTAGTCAAATGTGTCCTGCTTTCACAACTAGAATATGGCCTACCCCTATTCACCACTACATTTCAAAAACACTACCACCTTACAATCTCTTTCTAATAAAATCTGTCATTTCATCACCAATTCCCCTCAGTGTGAACATCACTGCAACTCCTTGGAAAATGTAAATTGGCCTCCCATTCAAGGCAGAGCCAACCACCTTCATAGCTTCCTTCTCTTCAAATTCCTATGCTAAGACACACAACCCTCACCTCCCAACTATGATACTAACTACATTCAAACCTACACTACAATCTAAGAAGGCAGTCCACTAATGGTCACCTCTCATAACTCCATCCACTAAACCACAGCCCCTCTGTTCTTGCCCCTACACTCTGGCAGTCTTTGCCACCTTAACTTACTGAAGTCAGAGACTAAAAATAGTTCTTACATCAGTTCAGACAATATCTAACGGGAAAATATAAGTGCACGTCAGAACACAGGTTGTGTCACCTAACTCCCATGATTGCACTATTACACTCCTCTCAGAAATCCTATGCTTCTTTACCTCATCATCTCTACAAATTATTAACTCATTTCTACTGCTTTCCAACTATGCTATCCATTCCCTACAATATAACTAATATCCATGTTTCCTGGCATTAGTTCTTCTGTTGCAGCTCTTAGTATTCTACAATTTCTACTCTTTCACTGCTCAGAGCCTAAACAAAAAAGTCCTTCAACCCCTCCTCACCCTGGAGAATGTAGACATTTGTGCTGTGACTGAGACTTGGTGTAAAGTCATAGAAACCACTCTGGACATGCAAGGCTACAGTGCCTTCTTCTCATTTAGACTAACAACAGCACAGACTGGGGGCAATGGTGCAGGTGCCTCAATCTACACTAGCAACAAACATACCTCCAGTTTGGTTAACAGAATGTAACCTAGGAGTTCATCCACGTGCAAGTCATTATAGATAAGGTCTCTCAATATATCATGGCTAGCTACAAATCACTATCTATAGTTCTAGAGTCTCACATCTCTTATCTAAACCTAATAGAGATGCTCACCATCCAATCAAACACCCAATTCTTGGATGACTTTAACTACTTCTCTATAAACTGGGAAATATACACTGCCTCAAACTCACAGGCACAATGCTTCCTGGACTTTATGCAAACACCCTGGAGTAGATAGTGCATGCTCCAATCAGAGTATCAAACATACTGGATCTGGCACTCACCAACATGGGAGAGCATTGCACCAAGCTCCCCTCCCCCCATGTCACTTCTTTACTAGTCAGGTCGGATCTCAAAAGCTATCTCATTTAAAGTAAAATCCAACCCAGAAAATCCCGCTAAACCAGTAACAGTTAGGAACTATTCAAAGGCAAACTACATACTATTAAGTGACAGTTTTTCAATATTCAAGGCTCAACCCAAGACTACAGCTACCTATGCAGAATTATTCAGAGTCACTATACAAACATTTGAATGGCTGCAATGAGTCTGTTGTACCCACCAGAAATAAACACCCCAAAATAACCCACTAAAACCAAACCCCACTGATAGAATCCTCACTTAAACAGGGTATATCATAAAATAATAAAACTCATGGCCAAAATCAAGAAAAGCAATTCCCTTAAAGATAAGTGCTCTCTTATACAACTAAACAAAAACCAAAGAGGTCTAAGGCCAACTATGAGATCAGGATAGCCTCAAAGGCTAAGGACAATCAGAAGGCTTTCTGCAGCAATGTACAGAACTTAGAGGTAACACACAACAATGTGATGAACTGGTGGTGAATAGTGCCACCTGCACCAATCAGGGTGATATACCTGCACCAATCAGGGTGATATAGCAAATATACTGACTTATAAATTCAGTTTAAACTTCACACCATACTCCTCCCCAGGCCCACCAGGTGAAATCCCCTCCAGCATACTTCCTCCAGCTATCAGCAGAGGCCAGGTGCTGGCAGCAATCGCTGAAGCCAAGAACATTGTCTCCATGTGGAGAGGTTGGAGGGAGGTTGGTATAATGGTTAAGGTGATTACCTTACAGTCACAAGGTACGGGGTTTGATTTTCACATGGAATAATTGGCTAGGCTTAAAATGGCCTACAAGGGCAGTTAGCCTAATATGAACCTATGATCCTATGAACCTATGTATTCCAGCAACATCCCCGGTTGCCTCCTGAACAGTCTAAAACATGACCTATCAGGACCATTTGAGGCACTATACAGCTACAGTCTAGAAACTGGCAACATTCCAAGTGAATGGAGGAATGCAGTAGTCATTTCCTTCTACAAGTGGAGACCACCAACCAACCTAGGAAACTACAGACCCATCAATCCAACATGCCTAATATGCAAAGCCATGGAATTAATTATCATGGAAATGATAGACAAAGACATTGGCAACCTACAGACATTGGCCCACAACAATTTGGGTATGATAAGGGAAGGTCATGCCTACTTAACCTGGTAGACTTCTTTGGAAGGATCACCAAGGCAATGGGTGAGGGTAAAATGGTGCATACTGTGCATCTTGACCTGGCTAAGGCATTTGATACAATACTCTAGTCAGGCATTGTTGGCAAGCTCCCTGAGCTAGGCATAAAGCTGTACACAGACAGGACCCAAGAAGTCAGAATCAGTGAGACCATCTCCACCAAGAGAATGGTCACCAGTGTAGTATCCCAGGACTCTGTACTGGGCCTGCTCCTGTTTGGTATTTACTTCTTGAAAGTCAAGGCTAATATTAAAGAACTCTAGTTCACTAGGTTTGCAGATGACTGTAAATTGGGCGCTATTATAGACTCCCCCAAGACACAAACATATTACAAATGGGTTTAACACAGGCAAATTCCTGGTGCCAAAGCCATAGCTTAAAAGTCAGCCCCAAAAATGCATTAAAATGCCATTTGGGAAACTCAACCCAAGTTAATTACTCCATTGATAAAACATCTCTATGAGTTGACCCATTAGTAATGGATTTGTGAATATATATTGACAGCAATCTGGCCTAATATAATAAGAAAATCAGTCTATGTCACTGAGCTTATAGGAAAGGGTATGGCATTCAGGTCCAGGTAAGTTATAGTACCACTCTACCCAGCCCTTCTCAGACCTATCAGTGAATGCAATG
Source organism: Protopterus annectens (assembly GCF_019279795.1). Classification (NCBI taxonomy): domain Eukaryota; kingdom Metazoa; phylum Chordata; order Ceratodontiformes; family Protopteridae; genus Protopterus; species Protopterus annectens. Next base: position 1,351,069,375 of record NC_056731.1, read on the forward strand.
CCCACTTGGCATGTATCTATCCAGACACTTGCAACACTTGGAATGCCCACAAATCTTTCTCACCATGAGACTTCAGGGTATGTATACTCTGTACTACACTGATTGTCTAAAGGCTCTGTCCCTACATTCAGTCTCCTACAGGCTGCTGACAGAGAATTGTTGCATGGCTTACAGGGCTTCCTCAGTCGCAGGCCTGATGGATCTGCTGCACATGAACAAAACAAACAGCACAAGAAACACTAGATCCAAGGATCTAAACTTTGCTTGTGACATAAACAGTATCTGCTGAGACACACATATGTGTACTAAAGGATCACCACACTGTGGAATAAGCTCCCCATCCATGTAAAACAGAGTTCATCCGTGATTCTATTCAAACAAAATCTTGACAATTGGATAGGAAATCATAAATTTACCCTTGGTCTGGTCCCCATATCCCTTTTGGGCAGAGGCCATCAATAAGAAAAGTATTACCTACTTGTCCCTTATGGATAGAGGCCATCAATAAGAAAAGTATTATCTTTCAGTAACTAATACCCCCTACAAATCCTTAGCTATGTGTCTGCAAATACTGTATGCCCCCCATATGGTATTTGGACTGCAAATGGTTTAGGCTGTACAGCTAAGCTTGTTGAGGAATCTAGTGGTTATTAGTCTAGTGACAACCTATGAATCAATAAACAATCTAAAACTGTCATAATAAATTCATCAGTTCATGTATAGCTTATATTAGACTCTTAGTATCTAACAGTATTTGTTGAGAAATAAATCACTTGCAAAATTTAATGAATCTGTCTGCTATATATTTAACTTGCAAATATTGAGATGATTATGTCTTATCTTAGACTCCTGCTTTGAGACTTAATCTTCTTGTAAGACTTTGCTAAACGTGTTTGCTACATATTTAATTTGTGAATATTATGCTGAATGTGTATGCTTATATAAAGCTTTGATGTTCCCATTTTACATTTTTTTATCTGTCCACTGTTTGTTTTGTATTAACTTAGGACCTGGGATGATAGTGAAAAGGATCTTGAATCACCCTTCTAACTCTATTAACAAATTTCAAATAATTAATTAAATTAATTAACAAAAAAATTGTATATTGTTAATGTGTATTGTGTTTGAGTAGATAGTGCCATTTAGAATATGTTCTGAGCATTGCTGTCTATTGTGTCTTAGTTTCCTACCATACCTATTGAAGGATTTGGAATTAACAGCGACAATGGACCAACACAAAGGTGAAATGAGTCTGTAAAGCCACAGTGAAATAACAAAAAAACGAAATTACAAACTCTGGAAATGCCAGGCAAATTAATAACATGACTTAATTTAATGATGCAAAGCTTTTGGGTACAAAAACGCTTATTCAGTGTATTCTCAAAACAACATTTAAAATATAAAGACTCCATTTTATAAAATACTCAACAAAACAAGTGACACAGCCCCCAATCACAACCCACAATCAATTAATATGCTTATCATTAAAAGCACAAAAAAATAAACATTCAAAACAAAAATAAATTAAAACATCAACATTATGTTAATACCTAAATCTATATGTAAATAAATTTTATTTCATTTTAAGAACTGGTTTAATGTTGACCATAGCATTAACACCAGGTTCAGATCTGCTTGCAAATGGATAATCCAGTTGTACTCATAGATCTCAAGTCTATTATTCACATCTCCACCCCTGATATTCTTATTAACAATCTGCATAACCCTAAATTTAAAGTCATGCTCAGAACCTCTTTCCATAATATGTTTTTCTAGAGCATTCGCAGTGACATGTCTCTGTATCTCCAAATGATGGTCAACAAATTGATCTTTCAGTTTACGTGGACATTTACCTAAATAAAACGCTGTACATTTTCTACATGTTGCCAAATAAACCATATTAAATTTTTATTTGTCTTAGGATGTATAAAAGGTTATCAGTTACTATATATCTACAAGTTACACAGTTAAAACATGGAAAGATTCCATGTTTACTTGATTGAAAACCATTTACTTTGTCTAACATATCTTTATAACAAGTGTTTCCTCAGAATGCAACAATTCCTATAAGTAAAATTTGGTCTCTCACCAATAATCTGCTTTAACTCTGGAATACTTTGTAGGATGCCCCAGTTCTTAGAAATAATATTTCTTACTGTGCTCATTCTCCTATTACAAGTAGTGGTATAATGCAAAGGATGTTGTTTACTTATACGGGCTGCAGCATTATTATGGAAAGTATGTTCCATAAATTATGGTTAAGAAGAGTAACAGTGGTCTTCCAAAACCTCAGATTTGATATTATTCAAACGTTTTTCATTGTACACTTTCTCTTTGATCTCTAATATCATCTTCATTTCCATAAATTATGGTTAAGAAGAGTAACAGTGGTCTTCCAAAACCTCAGATTTGATATTATTCAAACGTTTTTCATTGTACACTTTCTCTTTGATCTCTAATATCATCTCATCCATTTGCTCTAAACATTTATCATCATCAGTATTAAGCCTACTCACTTGTGCTAACTGACTTGTGACAATGCCCTTAAAAGTACGAGGAGCATGCATACTATACCTATGTGTATGCCTATTGTCTTGAACATTAGACTAATTCTTAGAATGAAACAAAATTGTTTACATTAGTTGTTTTATGGCTTTAAGTATTAACATAATGTTGATATTTTAATTTATTTTTGTTTTGAATGTTTTATTTTTGTGCTTTTAATGATAAGCATATTAATTGATTGTGGATCATGATTAGAGGCTGTGCCATATGTTTTGTTGAGTATTTCATAAAATGGAGTCTGTATTTTTAAATGTTTTGAGAACACACTGAAGAAGGGTTTTTGTACCAAAAAGCTTTGTATCATTAAATTAATTCATGTTATTCATTTGCCTGGCATTTCCAGTATCTGTAACTTTTTTTTTTTTTTTTTTTTTTTTTTTTTTTTTAGGATTTGGAATTATTCATAGCTTTGGCAGTTAGTTAACTTAAGCTTATGGATTGCTTTAACGGTTAGTTTTTCCAATTCCTTGGTATTATTTATGATACTATACTTCTAATACAAAATTTTGGAAATGTTATATAATTTGAGATTGTTTTCTCTTTTTGTAAGGTTTGCTTATGTAGTAGCCTACTAAGGTGGTTTGGTTTGGTTTCCTGTTGTAGATTACTATGCTTTTATGTAAGCCAGTGCATAACTTCTTAATGCAACTCACTGCTATGTCAGTGTCAGAGTTGGTACTGACATCAGAAAATTTTGAAGTCTCATCATAGAATTGCATACAATTTGCCCATTTTAAGATATTGAAAGTGAATGTCACAAATTTATTATCTGATTTAAATGAGAAGACCAGGGAAACAGTACATGTAGAGGTTGTATTTGTGAGGACCATTTCAAGAATATTGTGTCCTCAAGTGTTCCTTTTTTTTAATTAACTATCTGATTCAGCAAGGTTTTATTGATTAAATCCAAAAACATTTAGACATATCCCAAATTGGTGGTGTATGTGCTCCATTTAATTGAGGGGTAGTTAAATCCTCCCAAAATAACAGAATCCTTGTTAAATGGGTGATCTTATAGGTTCATAGGTTCATAGGCAGGTACTAGGCTAACTGCCCGAGGGCATTTATAAGCCTAACCAGAGTGTGTCAGCTTTCACCACCTCATTGATTAATTAACTGAGCCTCTGTCAAGAAGAGCCAATGAAGTGATCCCAGGGGTGTATTTTCTGTTACCCATCCACTTGTCAAGGTTTCTCTTGAAGAATGTTAGTGAGGGGCTCTGCCTAATGTAGTTAGGAACTTTGTTCCAAAGCATGGGGAGTTTCTGTGACAGGAATCTGTCCCTCCAGCATGTTCTATTTATTGTTGTGGTGAGGTTTAGCTCACTAGAGCGAGTGGCTCGCAGTGACTTGGATTTCTTTAGGTGGAGCATGTCTATCAATTCTGAGTTGGACATGGCTTTGTAAGTCAGGCAGAGATCACCTCTGAGTAAGCAATATGCCACTGAGTACAGCTGGAGTTTTTCCAGTCGGGCTGCATAGGACATATGTTTGAGGCCAGTAATCCTCTTGGTGCGGGGCATTTGTGGTCTTTCCAGCTGTTGGAAGTGTCTTGTGAGGTACATCCCATATGGGGCATTGTACTCTATGATGGGTCTGATGAGTGACGAGTAGAGGGGGCACTATAACCTCTTTATTTCTAGATGTGAACCCTTTAGTAATTAGGTGGGCTACATAGAAGAATTTCCTAACTACTTTGGCAATATGATTGTCAAAGGAGAGATTACTATCTACCTGGGTCCCCAGATCTCTTATTACCTCTTCTGTATTAAGGGGGCTGCCACCTATGTGGCAATTCATGGGTGTTTTGTTTTTCAAAACGGGATGACTATACATTTTTTGGCATTTAGCTTGAGCCCATGACTTTGACACCAGGTATCCATCTCAGTAATGCCCTTTTGGAGAATGTCCATGTCAGCCGGAGAGTCAATTATGGCTCCCAGTTTGCAGTCATCGACAAACTTGGTTAGCCATAGACCTCCTGTGTTTGCCTGTACTTCTGAGAAGTATATGCCAAACAGTAGGGGTCCCAGGACCGAGCCTTGTGGGACACCAGTTGTGACTGGTTTAGAGTCGGACCTAGAGACCACTATTCTTACCATGTGAGTTCTGTCTGTAAGCCAGTTGGCAACCCATCTCATGATGTAGGGGTTTATGTTCAGGCTGGTGAGTTTTTCTATAATTCCCGAGTGGGGAATGGTGTCAAAAGCCTTGGCAAGGTCAAGGTAGGCTGTGTGAACCACCTTCCCTCATCTATGGCCTTGGTGACTGTCTCAAAGAAGTCTACCAGATTTAGTAGGCATGATCTGCCCTTAATAAAGCCAAACTGGGTCAGGTCAAGTGTTTGGATGTTCCCAATGTCTTTGTTAATGAGTTCCATGATGATGTACTCCATAGCCTTGCAGACCAGGCTAGTCAGACTTATGGGGCAATAGTTACCAGGGTCAGTTTTGGCCCCTCCTTTGTGGAGCAGAATAACCATTGCTGTGCGCCATTCTATGGGCACGTAGCCTGTGGAGAGACTGAGGTTGAACAGTGTGTTTAGGTGGGGGGGGCTAGTTAATTCTGTAGTTGGTGCAAGATGCAGCCTGGGACACCATCTGGCCCCATTGACACTGTGCTTTTGGCTTTTGAAAGGGATGTTTTCACCTGTGCGTCTGTGATTTCTGGGACACTACACTTTTCCGGTATTGTTGTGGGCCCTTTTGGGGATGAGAGGAGGGGTGAAGTTTGCACTGAATCTATCTGCCAGGATGTTGGCAATATCAGTAGGTTCAGTATATTTTGTGCTATTTTGCACTAGCTCAGAGCATATCTGCAAGTTGCCATTTAGATTCTTGACATAGCTAAAGAAGGCTTTGTGGTTATTTTTTGAATCCTTGGCTAATTTTCTTTCGAAGTTAGCCTTGGATGATTTTATGAGGGACCTTAGTTTCTTACTGATACTAATCAGGGATGTCTTTCCTTCTTTGGATTTGCTTTTTTTCTGAACTAGTTTCCTCCTTCTATTGTATAGCCTGTTTATGGCAGGGGTCCACCAGACTGGTTTCCTTCTCTTAGGGGAGTGAGTCTTGGTTTTGCTAGGAATGATACGATCCATGCATCCTTGTAGGTGCTCACAGAGTGCATTTGTAAAGGTTCCTGCATCTTGGACACTGTTATCTTTTAGTGTGGGGGCTGTGAAACTTACCAACTCTGTCTTAAGTAAGGTGAAGTTTGCTATAGAAACGTTTTTCATTGTGGTTTCCTTGGTTGGGGGTGGTGGTGTGGTGTGGACATCCAGAGTGATTAGTTTATGGTCTGATCTAACCAGTGATGGGTTGACCTCTGGTGCAGAATACCTGTCGCCCATGTTGGTGATAACCAGGTCCAGTATGTTTTCACCTCTGGTAGGGGAGTTTACCAGCTGATCCAGGGCATTTGAGTTGATAAATTCCAGGAAGCACTGGACTTGGGAGTTTGTACTTCAGTAGTTTTCCCAGTTAACGGTAGGGTAATTGAAATCACCCAATATCAGGGTGTTCTGTAGGACCTTCATGTTTTCCAGTGTCTCCAGAAAGATGGAGTGGTGGTCCTGCTGAATCTAGCTTTGTTTGTTTAACTTGAGGACTAATCCAAGCCTTCTTAAAAGTATTCAATTGTATTTATTACTGCTTGGCAGTAACTTAATTAAAGTGTAGCTATCATTATAAGCCTTTTGGTTTAAGCACTTAGGCTTCAGACCAGTTGTTTTACATTAAGAAGGTTTGTGGTCTGCACTGTTGTGGCAGGACAGGCACAGCAGAAAGCATTTAGGAATCTAACATAATCATCAGCTGATGGTAAGGAAACTGGCCAGTTGCAGGCTATGTGTTGGTAGTTTATCTTATGTAGGGTGAACTGGAGTGCTATGCGTTCTGTTTCTGGGTCTCTGGGAATCTACATGGGGATGATATGATCCTTCAAAAATGTGTAGACACCATCCCAGTTGCTTAAGCCTGAAGGCATGTTAGGCATATAACCCAGGTACTTTACTTACATTTAAACAAACTCACAATAATTATACAGACATGGATACATTATTTCCCATAGCCTTTTTCTTAGCCATAGTAGCAACTTATTTCCATTACACTGTTAGCACTTTTCTGGACTGACTAATTACTTTTTTTGGCTGTCATTGAACTGTCTTTGGTATTAACTGCTTGGGTGGCAATGAGAAATTAACATGCAGTCCTACTTTGAGCTTGATTACTGGTTAAATAAGTAATTGTAGTCATTCTTCAGTAGTGTTGATGGGAAGCTGTAATGAAATTAGACTGGTCATAAGCTAAAAGTGTTGTATGGCTTATGCATATAGTGACTTGAAATTATGTCAGTTTCAAATGGCATAATATTTCTGAAATTAATCACAAAAGCAAGGTGTTTCTTATGTTTTTATTGGCAGACATAACATTCCAAGTCATGTCGGTGATGCCCATAACTGTTCCTCATTCGTGTTCGTGCTCCTTTGGGTTGATCTACCTAATATTACCCAAATATCTACTTTTTCCTATATGCTATGTACAGCAATACCCTTTATGTAGAAAATATACCTTTTAAGAATATCCTAACTAGGAGCAGTGCCATGGGGAATATACTAGATGTTGTATGAAACTGGATCCCCCAAGGTCTCTTGATATACTTTTGTATGCTGTCAGTTGTCTCTTACTTGAGCTAAGGGTGCTTGTAATTTAAGGGGTTATAAATCTGGGCACTGGTGACATGACATGGGCTGATGAAGAATTATCTTATTATTAACGTATTACTAACATCAAATGTTACAGTTTGTAATTTATTATTAATTCTGTCTCTTAATTTTTGAGATGTTCTTGCACTTTCTCAATGTGGTTGGAACTTTGAATTAAACACTATGTGTGGAGTTAGAGTAGCATTTAAGCCTCTATGCTATACAAAGATCATAAGAGTGAGCACTTTTGCCTGGCTGCAAAACAAATTGGTGACAACTTACACCTTTCTTCATGCAAACTTTATTTGTTATGCTAAATTATAGAGCAGTAAATGGTCCTTTATTCTCAGATACTGATCAGCTGAGAATGGATTGTTGGGGGGAAAAGTGAAAAAAATAAATACATGAATCTAATCCACTCATCTGTGATACCTCCTATTAACTTTTTGATAATCTGTGAATAATTCTTAGCTGGATATGTCCAGATATTAATAAAGCATTACTAAAATTGCTCATTAAGGGGAAAACAAAGTTTTTTTTACTGCTTTTTTTAACTTATTACATATTCATACATAAGCTTAATATGTCATATACTCTTATCCTCCCTGTTTTTCACAAGAAAATGTTGTGGAAACATACATAGTCAATGTAACATTATATAGTAACTATATGAAACAGTGTATCCTTTACAATTAAAACTCATTGCTAGAAAATTTCTCAGCAGAATATAAAGTCTGTTTGTTTTGAGAGATAGATGAATTAATGGCTGTACAGTCTACCTTATCTAACAGAACATGCTGCAATTTATATGTTTTATCATGGGAGTGTTGGGAGGCATTCAGCATACAAATAGACTTGACTGTTTTGGTAGACCATGATGTCCAGCTTGCCAGTTTGGAATCAGGTACTAGAGAAAGATTAACTACTATTTTTTTTAAATAATTACTACTTATGTGGTGTTTGCAAATGCAGAAGCCTTCTTTTCATTAAAATCTACTCTCTGGTGTAATAATATTCACTCATTAGCAGATTACCATGTTATGAATCCAGTGCTTACATGTGGGCATACCTCTTAACAGTCCAGATTTTTGCCAAATTTGTTTGTTTGTTCCTCATAAAATTTGTGTTTTTTTTTTTTTGGAAAATCAATGAGAACTGGAGTCATTAAATAAATACAGACATTTAAGTTTCAGACTTCACACCCATTAGAAAATGAATACTTATACCAAACCTACTATTCTAGCAAATGTCTAAGTTTATAAGAGCAATAATTAAAATCTGTCTCTGTTTTGGGGCCTTAATCCCCCCATTATTTTTGGATCTGTTCATATTTCTTGCAATAAGAGGTTGAGACGTATGAAGGAAAGGGGAGTCATGTTGGCATATCTATAGTCCTAAACAAGATAAAACTTATTCTAGGGATTCAACACAGCAAAATATTTGTTTCTAGAGCTAACAAGTTACCTAGATTCCCCCCCTCCAAAATGAATTGTTTTGGCACCTTTTGTAAAATATGAGTACTGATGTCCATTTAATTCAAAAATCTCATTTGAATTGTTTTCAAATTAATGCCTTTTGAAAATGTTATACCTCATATAGTTGCTTTTTGCAACTCCACTAAAAGCCATGGAGTAGCCATCTTGTTCAAGAAAACCATTGCCTTACAAATGATTCAAGTTCATAGACACTCCTGTTTTATTGTGTTAGAGGACAAGTGTTCTTTTGTTCCTCAGTCTCTGGTTATAATCTGATTTTGTCCAAAAACACAATGACACAAGAACCACACCAAAATATGCCATTGCAACCATTTTTTTTTGCCCAAAATCCATACATATGAATAACAATACAGTAAATATTGAATCATACATACATTTGTAAAAATGCATGAAAACATTATAACATTGCAGGCAGTACTGACCGCTCACCCTCATATGGACACAAGTAGCATTACACCATTCTTTTTATCTATTGTTGAAAAGTTTGCTGCTACTGCAACCTCAGCAGATAGTTAAGTTTACAAATGGCAGCACCTTGCAGGTGATGCTTTGGCTTTAAACATCTTTCAAGTGTCCAGTCTAAGCTGGATAAAAGTATTGTCATTAATGTTCATCTTTTTATGAATTTATTTAGTATTGCCACTACATATACGATATTGCAATCTGGTCTTTATTCTCACTACATATAGGATATTGCAGTGATGTTTTTATTATTATTTTTATTATTATTATTATTATTATTATTATTATTACTATTATTATTATTATTATTATTATTATTTATTATTATTTTTATTATTACGTTATGAACAGGGCCTAGAGCATTATAATTTGTGTTAATGCAAAGCTAATGACCACTATGTAGTTCAATAACTTCCTGCACTCCCTCTTCACTAATGAACGGTATAATGCCTCTGTAGCATTTGCAGAAGCTTAAGAAAGTTATAGAAATTCCCAATACATTATCAAAAACATTTCACATTTCTCAGTGAAAGGTACTGCAATTGTCCTTGATAATACAGCATAAAAACAATATACTTCAAAATACGATTCTAAGTATTTAAGCAGACAAGCAAATCTATGAACATGGTAACCCAGCACAAGTAATAGTATCAACATCATGTGGCAATTTTATTGATCTGCAATGTATAACAAAGTACAGCAAATGAAAAGTTACTCAGCAAATAGTTCAAAACAATAAGCTAGATGCTAGCACTTCAAAACTAGCAGAACTATGGTACTTGCTGTCATGACGGTGGTGGAGACACCTTTCCCAGACTGAGAATTTGACCTCTTCAATGACATCTCTCAGACTCACTATCCATTACAGGCAGGCTGAGTGTCACAAATACTTCCATCCATCTGCTTTTCTCCTGCTTTGAGAGACAGTATCTCCCAGCTAACTGACGTACAGGACCCCATATTTACAGAGCAAAATGTATGTCTGATTAATCGTATACCCAGCCGTTCGTATGGTGCCCTATACTGTGTATATCATATGCAAAACTCTTCCTAGTATGCACACTGCTAAGGGAAAAGGAATAATGCTTTCTCCTCACCCCCTAGAGAGTAACTGAAATAGACTCCTTTTGTCTGTATTTTCCTGTGTGAAATTGCCTAACACACAGTCTATACTTCCTAATCAGGACTGAGTCACTCACTGTTTAGAACCTAGTCTCTTTTCCAAGTAGAAATTTAATTAAGCAAATAAAATTACTATTCTCTCAAAACTCCACACAGTATTCCCTTACAATTCTCCCATTTGGTTTTACTAACACCTTTCTTAACCACTATGATATGCACAGAGCGTAAGTTTGCACTGAACAGTTCTGTTTCTTTTTCCTTTTCTCCCTACTTGCATTTATTTAATATCTAACATTGGATCTTTATCTTTCATACTGCAGAATTCCACACTCTTGTGATCATTTTTGGTGGTATATACATCCATGATGTTGGGGTTCCACTCCATTCAACCCTCACTATGCTTGGGCTTTACTTCACTCCCCTACCCTACCCCAATTTCCACCCACCCCCTACTTACTCTACTTTTATATTCTCCAAGCTGCATCTCCTATCTCACAAACTCTTCCTCTTCCTGACTGATTTTAATCAATCCAGAACTTTTTACCTATCTCCTCAGTTCAGAACGTTTCTCTCAGCCTTACTTAACCCCTTCTCTGCTACACACTCTCTTAAACCTGGTTAAAATCTCACATCTAAGACACTAAAATTATTCTACCTACCTATAATATTTATTTACTTTGATAGGTTACATAAAAAATCAGGTAGGGTTGCAATACTTTACTCAAACCAATTTGATATTTCTCCACTATCCATATTTCTGCCTAATTTCCACCCTGCTGAACTTATTCTTAGCAACTGCAAATTAAACAATCTTAAAAAGTTATGTCTAGTAGCTATTTATATCCCTCCAGGCAACAATATCCCTATTCTACAAGATGTTCTCTCTCTTGGACCTCTAATTCTATCTCAAGTGAAACAATAATACTTGGTGATGTCAATATACTGACTGGAAAACCTTAACTGCAGACCTCCCTTCCTTAAGTATTAGTCTTCATGGCTTTATTCAGCTAATAACCAACTTTACAATCTACAGTAAAATCACTAATACTGGTACCATCCTAGACTGGATCCTGATATTATCCTAGTGATCACTTCCTTACCTATGTTTAGAGGATTTCTACACATCATATCAGACAATACAAATATGAAAAATGTTGCAATATTTCAAATTTCAATGCAAATGATTTTGCTGTCTTCAATAAACTGGTCCTTCCCTTTTATCCTACCACTAGATGATGCTGTGTTTTTCTTGCATAAAAGTTTTTGCTGAAATTTTATTTTTCATGTTTTTTCTCTTTTGTATTCCACTCAATTATCTGATGTTAGCATTAATTCTGTTCTTTATTTTTACATCATTATTATATGTTGTATATAAATTTTTCATGTAAGGAGCTTTTTTCCCTGGGCCACTGCTGAAAATAGGCTCTTTGCCCAGGCAAACTATCTCAGCTAACAAATGTCAAATAAATAAAAATAAATAAATTTGCAACACCTTTGACTATGAATAAGTCTGAGTGACACACTTCTATTAAGTTCAACACACACATGCACACATATTTCAATCTATCACTCTATCAAGAGACATATAGATAGATAGATAGATAGATAGATAGATAGATAGATAGATAGATAGATAGATAGATAGATAGATAGATAGATAGATAGATAGTACTTCAAGGAAAAACAAACCTGCTGGTGAGCAACTGACATTAATAGGCTATACAACAAGAGAAAGAAATTGCTGTCTAAGAGTAGCAAGGAATGGTCTGAAAACTGGAAACACCCCCTCCTTAACTTAAACAAGCAAATAATACTTCTAGCAAAGTCCTCCAAAGCTAACTATGAATCCAAATTAGCTACCCTAACTACGGATAACTACAATGCATTCTTTAGTTACATCTATAACCTCAAAGGTAAGGCCCAGATTTGCACTGAACTCATAGTTAATGGTACTACATATACAGGGCCTGTGGGTAGCAAACCTGCTTGCTGACGGGTTCAGTAAAAACTTCACTTCTCTGTCCCCACCACAAACAATACAAAGCCTGTCTCCCACCTAGTATCTCTGAGGAGCAGGTCTTAAATGCCCTCTCCGTGGCCAAAAAATACAGCCTCTGTGGGACCAGACAACATCCTGGGCTGTGTTGTACATGGGTTAAAACTGGAATTAGCATCACCATTGGGTATGCCTTTCAATCAGAGCCTAAGCACTGGCTTCATCTCAGTGGAATGGAAAACAGCTACCATCATACCTTTGCACAAAGAGGGTGCATCCACAGACCCCGGGAAGTATAAGCCCAGTAGGCTGACCTGTCTTATCTGCAAGGCATGGAATGAATAATCATAGACCTTAATAAAGATATAGAAAATGTTTAAATGCTTGACCCCACCAAGTTTGCCTTTGTCAAGAGGTGATATATATATATATATATATATATATATATATATATATATATATATATATATATATATAAAGTATCTTTATCTGTCTCTCTTTTATATATATATATATATATATATATATATATATATATATATATATATATATATTTACATACATAGACACACACACAGACACACACAGAGACACCCACACACACATACACATGCACACATATACATGTGACTCTCTCTCACTATATATATATATATATATATATATATATATGTAGATATAGAAAAATGTAAATATAAGTATAGCTATAGATATGCATACAGATACACATTATTATTTATTACTTTAATATATAAGAAATGTATAACTTACTGTAGAAATCTGGCATTCACTCCTGTGCTTCTGGTTCCTTCTCCTTCAGTGCAAGTTGTACCTGTGACAACACTGCTCTCCAGAGTGTTGACTGCCCCTCATGGAGAACAAGTGATCCACATCTCTTGTCAAATATCAGTTTGATTCCAAGTGCTACTTAACAATGTCGCATCTTCCAGTTTCTGTATGTACAACTCCAGCATGCAAGTAGGGAAGAACCTTGGTTTCTTTTACACAGCAGATTGGGTACAACCTTGGGCTATAATGGACTGCAGCACCCCCCCCAAATTCAGATTAATAATAATATGTAAAGGTATGAAACTGTGATTATTAGGATGTTTGCCATGCCCTCTAATGTATGCCTACACTTTGCTTAGCCCCTTGCACCCTGCATGGGGAGGCACTGTATACAGAATGGAATAAGAATGCATAGACTAAATGCAGCAATACCATACACTCAACATGAGGCTTGCTTTCCACTTATGAATTATGTATGAGTAAATCAGCTTATCCACAGCAGTATGAAGGTAGCTATGCCAATGATTGCACTTACACAAATGCACTTTGATGAAGTTCATAGACTTCAGAACAGCAATACTTAATTTGAATAAGAAAATTGTAAATCTGACCAAACATTCACCAATCTTTTTTAGTTTGCCATTTTGAAAGCTGTTGAGCTCCACATTCTTGTGAAGGTCAAGGGACAGCACAGATTAAGTAAAAAAGGTTTATAAAAGGCAGAAATAGCATACAATTGTTGATAAAAGAAGTTATCCATGTATTTTAGTGGGACATCCTAGGGATTCAATTCTGACTTAACGTCCAGGTAGGAAATATTTCACTAGTACTGTACTACTACTACCTTGGAATATGTGCCATATTCAGTGCTGTCTTTACATCTGTACAGTAAATTACTACAGACACTTCTCTCTAGTAATGGAAATGCTGTGGCCCACACAACTGGTAACCTGTAACAAAGGAAAAGAAATAAGGAATTAACTAGTAGTTACTTTACTCTACCCTTCCAGTAAAGTCTTAAAGGCATAAATTTCACTGTGCATGGTCTAACACATAATACAGGAGATTAGTACATAACCAAGGCATTATTGCATAGGAAAGGTAAACCCAGAAATCACAGTTAATGCTTCACTAGTTTTCTGTGACTTTGTAATTACAGAATAAAATGCATAACCTAGAAATGATTGAAGTTACACAGATTAGGAAGGTGTAAATATTTGCAAACATGTATCTAAAAGTTTTTACAAGTTAAAAAAATGTTGCAACAGCAAGGAGCAAGATACAGGAGAGACAGGTTCAGTCCGGAGAAGAATTGCTTAGTCTGAGAATGTACAGAAAATATTTTTTTAGAACGGGGGGGGGGGCAGGTGGAGAGAGCTAAGGCATGGAATCAAATAGTGCCTTACACAAATATTAGAAAGGGAATGGAACCTCACCTTGGCAAAGTGTAGGAAAAGATCCATTATCATGGTGGGGCATACAGGAACAAAAGTTAGGCTGAATGCAATTACCCTAAGCCGCAGTGGTGGTGGGCCTTCTACAGTTCAAACTTTAACACCACATGAGTAGTACCAGCTCTGTATAAAGGGTGATGATACCGATGCAGATGAGGATGCTGCAGGAATCATTTGAGGTGGTGTTGACATGAGCACTTTCAGATATCTACAACATCCACACTTAGTCAGTGCAGAAGGTTAGCTTTCAGTGGTTGAGCATGGCAACAACGCTAGGCAAATTACCATTAAACATGAAAATAAAATCATTCATGATCAACAAATGTGAAGATCCCACATTCTTAGAAGATGATCTGTGCTTATATGACCTGGTTTTTCTTGCAGACATCACCAACTTGTTATCAGATTTAAATATCAATATTTTCCTATTTTAAAGCACTGTGGAAACTCCGGGAGGAAGAAAAATTCATAGATAATTTTTGCAGTCTGATACACCTAACAAGTAGGTGACAGGAGAGCAGCTTGATACACTGATTCAGTATAAAACTGTGGTGGGTGGGAAAGCAAGACAGAACTCTCAAAGCCAAGAGAAGGAATTCAGAATAAAAGTTGCAAAAAAGTATCAGAATATGGTTGTGGTTAGATAGTAAAAAGATTCTTGAGTGTTGTCAGCAGCAAAATCTAATGCTGGAGAAGCTTATAACTATAACTCATTCTCTCTAATGAACCTCTGGACATTAAAACTGGAACGTTCAGAGCCTAAGCTTTTTGATAGAATCAAATTATGTCTTCACATTTCAAATAAATGTTCATATCTCTGAACCACAGGGGTTATTATAAAAGCGTAAAATGGAAACTCTTCAGCACAAACTGTTTTATACCAATAGTATTCTTTAGGTTTTAGGTCTTAAACGTGATCTTTATAAATTACAGTAAACACAGTGGCTATTAAGTTTGTACTATTTTATGAACAACTTACAATATCTCAGCAAACACTCAAGTTACACACACACTGTTAGCAGCATTTTGTTCATCCACCTGAGAGCTTTCATGCAAAGCTAAGCAGTTCTGTCTGTATACTTGGTTGTTGAGATATTTAGAAAAAAACTTGAAATTTCTGACTATATATATATATATATATATATATATATATATATATATATATATCTTGTATATGAATAACAATTAATATCGCTTTAGGTTTACTAGACAGAGGTCAGATAGTCGTGCGCCATTGTGTAAGCTTAAAAATTAAATCTTTTAATACTTTGTCTGAAGGATGGTTTAGGAATTATTAATCCAAATATGAATAAGCAACATTTGATGCCTAGAGGTGTCATTAGGCTATAACTGCAGAAACACCTAGGGGTGTCACTCAGCTGTAATAATGGTTGCCTTTTCGGGAACTGAAGGTGAACTGATATGAATCTCTGTAGTTGAAAGCTATACATGGCAGAAGAATGCATAGAGACTTACAAGGAGTATTAGTACTGAAGCAGAGAAAAAGTTGGTTACTTGAATGGCGACCATCATAGCAAAGAAATTAGACTACATGAAATGCAAAGTTCTGAACCCATTTCGGCTAGTGTAAATCAGAAAATGCAAGTGAAACCAGCCTCTAAGTGAAATGTAGCTGTAAGCAAGAAAAGAAGAAAAAATAACGACTAATTTTATTCTGAGATACCATTTGCAGAAGAGCAACACAGAGAAGGAAAAGAGTGTGAGAGTACAGTATCTACTCATTCTAGGATAGGAAAAAAAGCAACCATAAAGGAAAAGAGTGTGAGAGTACAATATCTACTCATTCTAGGATAGGAAAAAAAGCAACCAGAAAGGAAAAGAGTGTGAGAGTACAGTATCTACTCATTCTAGGATAGGAAAAAAAGCAACCAGAAAGGAAAAGAGTGTGAGAGTACAGTATCTACTCATTCTAGGATAGGAAAAAAAGCAACCAGAAAGGAAAAGAGTGTGAGAGTACAGTATCTACTCATTCTAGGATAGGAAAGAAAGCAACCAGAAAGGAAAAGAGTGTGAGAGTACAGTATCTACTCATTCTAGGATAGGAAAAAAGCAACCAGAAAGGAAAAGAGTGTGAGAGTACAGTATCTACTCATTCTAGGATAGGAAAAAAGCAACCAGAAAGGAAAAGAGTGTGAGAGTACAGTATCTACTCATTCTAGGATAGGAAAGAAAGCAACCAGAAAGGAAAAGAGTGTGAGAGTACAGTATCTACTCATTCTAGGATAGGAAAAAAAGCAACCAGAAAGGAAAAGAGTGTGAGAGTACAGTATCTACTCATTCTAGGATAGGAAAGAAAGCAACCAGAAAGGAAAAGAGTGTGAGAGTACAGTATCTACTCATTCTAGGATAGGAAAGAAAGCAACCAGAAAGGAAAAGAGTGTGAGAGTACAGTATCTACTCATTCTAGGATAGGAAAGAAAGCAACCAGAAAGGAAAAGAGTGTGAGAGTACAGTATCTACTCATTCTAGGATAGGAAAAAAAGCAACCAGAAAGGAAAAGAGTGTGAGTACAGTATCTACTCATTCTAGGATAGGAAAAAAAGCAACCAGAAAGGAAAAGAGTGTGAGAGTACAGTATCTACTCATTCTAGGATAGGAAAAAGCAACCAGAAAGGAAAAGAGTGTGAGAGTACAGTATCTACTCATTCTAGGATAGGAAAGAAAGCAACCAGAAAGGAAAAGAGTGTGAGAGTACAGTATCTACTCATTCTAGGATAGGAAAAAAAGCAACCAGAAAGGAAAAGAGTGTGAGAGTACAGTATCTACTCATTCTAGGATAGGAAAGAAAGCAACCAGAAAGGAAAAGACCGTGAGAGTACAGTATCTACTCATTCTAGGATAGGAAAGAAAGCAACCAGAAAGGAAAAGAGTGTGAGAGTACAGTATCTACTCATTCTAGGATAGGAAAAAAAAGCAACCAGAAAGGAAAAGAGTGTGAGAGTACAGTATCTACTCATTCTAGGATAGGAAAAAAAAGCAACCAGAAAGGAAAAGAGTGTGAGTACAGTATCTACTCATTCTAGGATAGGAAAGAAAGCAACCAGAAAGGAAAAGAGGGCATTCAAGAGGCTCGTACAGAACGCATAGATAATAAAGCTGAAGGTGATTTTTGTCAAGACATAGAAAAAGCTGCAGTGCCTTTGTTTTGGAGGAGGAAGTTATACCTTCCATCTTGAGGTTTCATATTTAAGCAGGGAAGAACTGAATCACAAACACAACTCTTACATGTATTTGACTCTAAAGGTATTTGACTTAATGGAATCACCACAGTTCAAAACATCAACACCTTACTGACTACACTATTGTTTAAGCTTGTAATTGTAGGAATATCTACACTGCATCAAGGCAGCCAAAGTCAAGGAAATGAAAATTCATCTCTTTTGGCTCTATAAGGAACATTGGATTGAAGGTGACTCCCAGCAGTGTCTGCAAGCAAAGCTATCAGGCCTGCATTGACAAAGATATTCATTTTAATCAATGTCATATTTTCAGGAAAGCAGTCAGTACAGCCTACATGCTTGCATAACAGTGCTATTGTTTTGATACAAATTTTCATATCTAGCTATTTCTGAAGTTTTCATCTGCTGTTGTACTTGTTACAAAAACTCAAATTGTTCTACTCTTTAACACCATCAGATTTGAACTGATGTCTTTCACAGTTTCTGAGACAAATCAACATTTGTAGATATTTTTCATTTTTTTTTTTAATTTAGCACTGGAAGGTATGATTAAATCTCAACTCGTTGAAACTTTTTGACACAGTGACTACTTTAAATGCCAAGAAAGCATCCTATGTCCTTATTCTATATGCCAGTGAAAAATAACTCAGTGATTCCATCGTTCCTGTATAACACTGGTGTTTCTTTGTGTAAAACCTCTTGGTAAGTGGTCTGTATTTGTTCCAGGTCTCATTATATGCATGTCCTTACATGAACTGCAAACTGACCATTTATATTCTACTCTGGTTTAGCCATCAGAAATGATAGTTCTGTAGATTGTAGAAGCTAGAAGTTTCAGAATGCAAGATGACTTGTTAGAGGCTTCTGACTGTAGACTTGTGTATGCATATGAAATCCGGGAGTGTTACTCACTATTACATCAAAATATTTGTGTGATTAGGCCTCAGTGGAGCTTACATCTTTGAGTCATTACTCGCTTGTGTTATTTATCTTTCTAGATTCATTACTGCAATTCACATATTACAACATACATGATTAATTCCAAACAAAATAAACAAAGTTAAAGCAGTGAAATAACCAAGTGGCAGGAGAACCATAAAAACTTTAATAATTTATTGACAAACGGTAAGTGCTTTCGCAATAGCTTCTTCAGACCATTAAAATACACAAATAAAAATGTCATTTAAATAGAAAAGTCAACCAATCAGGAAAATACATCAATTAAACAATTTAAATACCTTAAAGGGCACTCACTAATAAAGACGAATCTAATGAAACATACATATAAAAACAAATATTAATGGTATGTGAAACTGACTTCTCAATCCAAATAGTGGGTCACATTTAGTTAATGGTTAGTCTCCTAGATTTCAAAATAGGTCTCAAAGAAGCTCTTTCATTGAGACCTTTACCCCTATCAGCTCTGAACTTCAGGATCCATGTAACTTCCTTACTTTCTGTAAGATTCCAAACATCCCCTTCTCTTATTGTAGGTGTATTTATATCTATAGCCATAAATCTAAAGGTATGGCTATCTCCAGATAGAATTATGCATTTAGAGAGCGCACTAACACCAGAACCTGTTCCAATGTTATAAATATGTTCATGTATCCTATCTTTTAGTGGTCTATCAGTCTTTCCTACATAGAAAGAACAGCATAGTTCACATACTGCTAAGTAGACCACATGCGAGGTATGGCAACTAGCACTGATCATGAATTTAAACTCTTGGTGGATATCAAGATATATAAAAAATCCATCTGAATTAATGTTTTTACAAAATTTACAGCAACCACAAGAAGTGTACCATTGCTCAGAGCCAAAGAGCATTCCCTCTGATGCATGTTATAAGAGTTTCTTCAAACTGGGTTTATTTTTAAATCCAAATTTGGGTGCCTCTCCAACTATTCCCATACCATGCTTTAACTTTATTTTTTTGGACTTACTCTTTTCAGTAGTGATTTATTTATCCTGAGGAGTGCTACCTTTCTTTTTTATACATGACTAATTAATGCAATGCCACTTATAGTTTATGTTTATTTGATGCTTCCTTAACTGCATATAAGAAATTGGTATTATCAGGATAGATTATAAGTGAAATCCCCTGTGATACCATCAGATCTAAATCACAGGCTGCAAAGAACTGTAACCACAGTACTAAAGCCTCTGGGATTCTGACAGATATTACTGTACTATCAGGAGTATTGTGGGACTATTGCTTGAAGACCAAGAACCACAGAGTATAGTAATATCTGTGAACTCCATACCCCTGAATGACATGTTGTTTTTATAACACTAGCATCTATATTTTTATCTACATTAAAATGTAAATTAACTAGCTTACATAGAGTAAGTTATTTCATATGTTTTAATGTAATATAGTCCTTTTCATCAACATCACCCTCCTTTTTCACATTTTTGCATAGGGTCAGGTGTGACTTCAACTGTTGCCACCTCTCATTATTAGTAGTCACTCTCTTACCTATAACTGCCATGAAATGTGACAATTCTTCAATCACATAATCCATCAATCCCCTTTTGCCTTCTTCGTCTCCTTCCCAAATTTCATTAACTAAATCCTCTTTTGCTTCCATGCACATCTGACTGAACGAATAAATTCTGTTCACTTCTAAACCTTCTTTGCAGTTCAGATTACTTTGGCTTCTACTCTGATGTCCACATTTTTTTTGCCTGGAGACCCTTCTACACATCTCTGTCACTTCATCTCCATCACCCCAAACTTCCTCAGGTTCTCTGGCTTCATTGTCTAGAATTCTGTACCACACAGAAGTACTGGTTTCAGCACCACCTTGAACTCTTTACTTTTCATCTTCTTTGGCATTTTTTGACACACACTATCCAGTTTTTGAGCACCTCTGATTCTAGCTTTAATCTCCTTATTCAGACTTCCAGTCTTCTCAAACATATCTCCCAATTACTTGAATCTGTTAACATGTTCCACTTTTTCTTTCTAGTTCAGTTTTCAGCTGGTTCTGATTTCCTGTTGTCATGCCCACTGTCTTCTCTGCACTCAGTTTCATCCCATATGTCTTCAGTTCTGTGTTCAACTCATACAGAGTTTGTTGAAGTTTCTGATCAAAAAGTCACATTGTCTGCATACAGAAACTTTTGATCTGTTCCCTCTGACCTGTTTGCTAATGTAGTCCATCACCAGTATGAACAGGAGTGGGTTCAGACCTGAATCCTGATACACATGTATTCCCACTGAGAACCCCTCTATGTGTTTGGACACTGTTCATACTTATGTCATTGTGTCATTGTACATAGCCTACACTAATTTTACCAATGTTTCTGGAACAGTGAACAATTGCACAACTGCCCACTTCAGCTTTTTTGGGATCTTGTCATAAACTTCCTACAAACTTAGTGATGCCCATTTGGAATGTCCAACTTCTTCTCCACTATTCGTCTTATGGCAAACATCGGCTCAGCATACCTCTCAGACTCTTAGGGCAAGAAATCTGAATAGAAAGTTGCTAAAATAACATGATTTGTTTTAGCATGCTTTTTCTGAAAGTATATGAAGTCTGAAACTCAAATGCATATCATTATTTAGTGACTTCAGTCCTCAGTGATTTGCCAGAAAACCACAAATTTTATGAAGAACAGAACAAAAATATGACATAAAAACGTGGACAGTTGAGAACTATGTGTGTCAGTTGTTCTATAGCCATATCTGAATCTGAACTGTTCATCTCTCATCTTATATTCTTTTACTTTATGTATTCATTTTAATCCACTTTCCAGTATTGTTATTCAGTTTAGAGGGGTTTGAGACCTCTGTACTACCTGGAGTTGTAATTGTTTTACTCAGTCTTCTAGACTGGCACTATAATACTTAATTTTTAGATGAAATACACCTTTCTGTCCAATCCACAATTAGTACCCCCAGGAAAACCATATCACCCTTAATATGGCCAACATTTAGAAGAACAAGCTGAAATGATACAATGTAATAATGGTTTGAAGGACATAGTAGCATAATAGTTAAGGTCTTTGCCTCATGCTCACAAGGTTTTGTGGCTTGTTTCTGACCACTACTCACTGTCTGTGTGGAGTTTGCATGTTCTTCCCATGGCTGTATGGTTGTCCTTCCACATTTTAAAAAAAATATGAAGGATGCTTCTGTATCAGCTATGGAAGCTCTTGGGTTCAAACCCATACCTCCCATTTGAACATGAAGGTTAAGCCACCAGAATACACCCTAAAATGGGCAGAGTACTAGGTGGCAGCACATACTGTAGATTGTGCCTACTGGGGGAAGATTCCTGTAGACCAATTGCTTTAAACATCAACACTGAATATAGGTTCACTGACAAGATGTAACTTGGAAGTTATTTGTATATTGCTACTTCTAAGATGTTTTCTAAAGAAAATGAAGTTTTTCAGGGCATTCATCAAACATCAGTATTGATGAATTTATGGGCCATAGATTTCTCAAGTGTAATTTGTCTGTATACGTTTTAAAGCTGCCAGTATTTTCTAGAAATGTTCAACATACTTATAGCAACACTCAGTTTAATAGGATTAATTGCATTTCATTTGGTCAACATGTGATTAATCTAAACTAAAATATTTATAAGCTTGGGAGATGGTAGTCTCAAAATAATGACATTCTTGAGGTAAAAAAATATGCATTTTTTTCTTTATGCATCTGATTTAGGTGCATGTCTCCACACCCACCACTCTTTAAATATGTTTTTTCTGAGGCTGCACAAACTCTTAGAAAATGGAGAAGGTAAAACAAACACTAAAGTAAAACAACTTTTTATTAATTGCTATCCACAGCTTCTCCTCTGGTTGACAAAAATATGCCTGACCTGTGTATAAGACTAAAGGGACTAAAAACAATTTGACTGCTGGGATCTTACTATCCATATCCATTTAACAAAGCTTCCATTTTCTCAGTTTTTGTATTATTTTTTGTTTAGTCTCTTCCCACATATCTTTCGCTGACATACCAGAATTATTTTTAATCCATACGTGTTTAAAAAAAAAAAAACTAAAGTAAAACAACCTTCTCCTTCTTCTTTGACTCATCACTTCAGCCAATGTGCAGCCTAATCTGTCCCGAGCTAGTGAAAATTTGACTACAAGAAGCTTGCTACCTTCCTCTTTCGACATTCTGGGACTCAGTCTTCCAGGCTGTAATAGCGAGTAAGTGCTGCAATTATCCACAGTAAACTATGATGCTCTTAATGTACTGTTACAATGACAGAAAGTGATTTTGCAGTTGCTTTGTAGAGATGTTTGCTGTTGGTGTGTGGCCATACAACCCTTTCATGGTAGACTGATGCAATGTTAGTGCATCAGATTTTAAGGTTTGCCATGAATGGCATACTGAAAATGTAAAATGAATGTTGTTAGACATGAGGATGTGCAGTAAGTCCATCAGTACTGGATCAGGTGGTGCCTTGTAAGCCCAGCAGAGATCACCTGTCTGTAGTGTGTAGGAGACTGAGTATATAGACCCTATTTATCCGCATATTATTCTCCTGCACCCAAATTTTCCTAGTAGCATTCAGGTAACTTCAGATACTGAAACGAAATTAGAATATATTGAAAAATAATTACTCATCTAGACACAAAACAAATCACAGGGAAGAGATGGAATTAGTAATAATGATCTGAGAACACTTAAGCATGAGATTACAGTACCATGTTATCCACTAGGTCATTTAAGTATGGGGAGATACCACAAGATTGGAGACATGCACTTGTTAAACCTATCTTTAAGGGAAAATGGAATAGGACAAACTCAGAGATGCACAGACCTATAAGTTTATTTTCTTTTGGGGGGAATAATGGAGAAGGTTATTTTGGATAAATTATTATCAGAAATGGTCAAGTTGGGACTTGAAACAATATATCAGCATGCATATGTTGAAAATAGATCTATAACCACCTGTAACATGATGTTCTATAACTATAATAGCTATACATGAAAATTTGTGCTTTGATACAATTTACATAGACTTAACTTCAGCCTTTGACAGGGTCAGACATAAAACACTGATCAATAAATTAGATACATTAGATATTGATGAAATTTTGATAAGATGAATAGGTGCATGACTTACAAATAGGACATGGCAAGTATCACACAGCAATTAAGTAGGTGAAATTCTAGATTACAGTCAGGGTGTACCAGGGGTCTCTGTCCTAGGCCCATACTTGTTTAGGTTATAGCTTTCAGATCAATCTTTTTCTTTGGAAGTGTTCTACAGTCTTTATGAAGATGACCTGAAAATAGGTTAACTAATTGCATGTGTTATAGATAGGGCATGTTTGCAAACTAACTTGACTAAATTGACCATCGGGCACAGGAGAATAATATGCTGACAAATGCATCAAAAAGTAAGCACAAGAGATTTGGGAGACTTAAATAAATTGAAAGGTGAATATTTAATACAGCATACAGTGATTGAAACTATAGACTCATTTAAGGACCTGAGTATATGGGTAGATCCAGCTATGAATTTTTCAAATCATATCAGCAAATTGGTTAATAATAAGCTACAAAACTATATGTTATATGAAAACATTTGAAAAGATTAGAAAATCAGAAATGATGAAATCATTGTTTGTATGTTACATTAGGCCCAAACTGCAGTATGGAATACCAATACTGGGACCTCATAAGAAAACAAAAGTTAGTAAATTGGAAAGAGTACAGCAGAAATATATCAAGGTAATCCATGTATGGAAAAAATAAGTTATTATGAAACATTAAATATCTGAACTTGTACAGTGCCTCATACAGATGTTTAAGGAGAACTTAAGGAGAACTTATTAAGGTATATAGGCCATTTAGAGACAACTAACTCTGGAAATGTTCTGGGTTATGAAAACCTAGTAGAGAATCATCAGATAACCTCTGTAGAAGATTATATAGGAATGAGATGTGTACTAAATGGTTCTGTGAGAGAGTAGCTGATGCACTGAAAAGACTACCAAATTATATTAAAACAAACGCTAGTTTAGATATTGTTAGGAATAACTTGGCCACTTATTATGATAATGAATTTTTTGTTATATTGGCAGGTTAGAAGGGCATTATAGCTTGTGCCTAAAATATTTGTATGTATGTATGTATGTATGCATGTAAATGTTAGAAGTTATAATAGGATGTATGGAAACATACATTGTTGCCACTACAGAGTTATGGTGAATGTGACATGTCCACTGATAGTTATAATGTGCGTACTAAATAAGGAATGTCAGTATTTGTAATGCAGTGGCACTATTCATGAGAAAGAAACAAAGAATCTTTGAAAATGGATATCAGGAAGATGTAAGTTGTTTATTCAGCTCTGTGATGGCTATTAGAGAGTCCAAGGGTCACTGGAATATGGACATGGTGTGATATCTTTCACTTGATTATAACCAGTCTTACAATATATCCTACTCAACCTTTTGGAATCCCAAGAATGGCTTTTATAGTCTGCAAACATGATTAGGCTACATTGTAATATGTACGTTGGTATTATATTATCTCTGTACTGATATCCTTTCTTTTCTTTTTTGTTATATAGTTCAATGCTGTTTATAGTCTGTAGGCTTCCAAATATATTTCTGTGTGGATTTGATATAATTCCCCGTGTTGTATTCAGCATGGCACATCATTAAGTATCTGATTACTAGCAGATTTCAGTTTCCATGGGGTGGCATAAATTGATAATATATCCAGTTTATACAGCAGCTTATCTCCTTACATAAGCAGTGTTATTAATTTAAATTTGGTGCAGTTTAGACATGCTCTAATAAGAAGCTTGGGTTAAGTGTGGAAATGATCCATGAGACAGATTCCACCACTGAACAATAACGCTGTATACAGATATATTTTTCATTTGATAGGGGATAAGGGAATGGACAGCAAATCCATCCCTGTATCCTCAAGCTAAAGGCCAAGAAAAAGATTCCTGAAATATATGTATTAGTATTTATAAAGAAGATTAGATGATAACCGCATTAGTGGTTTTACTTGTAGTGCCTGGAAAAAAATTGCATCTATAATCAAGAATGGTACTGTGGTGTGGACACAGTGGCACACATGGATGTGGCCTAGATCTACTTTCTAAGGACATGACTAGCAGTAATTAGAAAGAAACAAACTTAGAATGCCTAAATGGCAGATTTATTTAAGGCTGAGAAACTAAATTGCAAAGGGATGAATATGGAAGAGGCCACTGCTGATTCAACACTATAACATGATGTAATTATAATAGAAAAAATCTTCAACTATAAAATAAGAGAAGAAGAAGAATGTGATACCAAACAAGTGGCAGTTTTTAGGCTGAATTGTCCAAATAATGAGATTAGTGCAATATGTTAAAAACACATGGTGTCATTTCAGGTGGTTAATACTGACAAGATGAAGCAAGTTTATATAAAAGTCTATACTACTACTAATGTGTTTATGGATTCACAAAATTACAGTAAAAATATTAAATGTTATAATGTGTTTATAGTTTGATAATGTCCTGAACAGAAAGTTTATAATTATATCAAAATATATCAAAAGGCTCTGGGAAACTTATTTTAGTAAACAGCGTCAAACTTGTTTGTTCTATTAGAATGGAAACATGCAGTTATATAACTGTAAATAAGATAGATGTGAAGTAGCTACAGAGTAATACATCTTACAAATTGCTTGGTTAAGTTGTCTGAATGCTGCAAATGTTTGTCATTTCAGTCAAAGAGGTAGATACTGAGGTTGATAACAAGTAAGATATAAAAAGCAGTCAACAGCAGCTATTACAATACATGCTTTTGGAAATAATTTAGTCTTAATCAGAAATAAAAGACACACAAAGAGATGCTGGCTAGCTTGAGACAAGGGTCTATGTTATATATTTGAATTGTAAAAATGTCGAATACCATATGTTCGAGACCATATGGTCGATATTTAAAAGTTTGAATATATAATAAAAGAAAAAAAAAAAGAAACACATACCTTAACAGTGCGAGCAGGGGGCAAGCCCCCCTGCACCCCCACACTCCCCCTACTTAAATATACCAACTCCGAGACTGCACTTCAGTGCAAAAAAGGGAAATTCTTCCATTCTGCACCATACGGCATCATTAAAGTCAACCTTCAAACACTTGAAATGCCAATCATATGGTCTCGACCACATGACGATCGACATTTCAAGTGTTCGTTTATTTGACATAGACCCTGAAACAAGCAGGATTTAAGACCTCTAATAAGGAGAATGACATTATTTTTGTAAAAATTGCTAAGCTTTGAAAAAATATGTCTCTGTGAATCCACCAAATGCTGGCTAAATGTAAGCATTTGTCAGATAAGATTAAAGGGTAATATGGAAAAAGAAAATCACACTATCACTGATAGACCATGTCAGTGACTGTCTATGCATGCATCAAACCTGTTCCATGCACAGGTAGCAAAAAGTCCTGAACAAACATTGGCTACATCACAGACACCAGTAAAAACAGTGCTCAGACTCACAGTGGTATTCTCAGTGAGAGAGGCGTGGATAAGGGTTCAGCTCTGAGCCTCTTGCTGTTCATACTGCTGATGGACTACATCAGCAAACAGATGACAGGGGACAGAAAAAAAGCTGCTGTGTACAGATGATGTTGCATTACAAAGAGACACTGAATAGGAACTTCATTAAATGATAAGGGAATGGCATGCAAAACTGAATGCACATGGGATGAAACTGGGTACAGACAAGCCAATTGCCATGGCAGAAAATGAGACAAATCAGAAGAAGCTGAAAATTGGGATAGATGGAAAATAGTGGCATGTGGTTAACAGCTTCAAGTATCTGGTTGAGAGCTAGAACCAGAGGAGCTACAGTCAAGTGGTACAGAGTACTGGGGTAGTGTGTGACCGAAGAATACCAAAAGAAGATGAAAAGTAAGGAGTCCGAAACAGTGGTGTGACCAGCACTTTTGTCTGGTACATTAACCTTGGCTGTGAAGGCAGAACCATTGAGCTAGAGGGGATGGAAATTAAATATGTGAGATGGGTGGCAGGATGCCCATTGTGGGACAGATGAAGAAATGATGGCATCAGTG
Organism: Protopterus annectens; assembly: GCF_019279795.1. Lineage (NCBI taxonomy): Eukaryota > Metazoa > Chordata > Ceratodontiformes > Protopteridae > Protopterus > Protopterus annectens. The sequence continues at coordinate 1,351,097,231 of NC_056731.1, forward strand.
CAGTAGCTAAAGTAGCTTCCTTTGCAAATAAGGTTGTACAGAACAGATGGCAGAGTTCAGGCACAAAACAGGAAAGCAGAAGATGATTTTTGTGAAGAAGATTTGAGAAAGACGTGAAGAACCCAAGAGGAAATAAGGATGCCTATCAAAGAGATGGACAGATTGCACATGAGAAAACCTGCAACAGGCAATCATGTTTGTCAAACAAGGTAGGAGAGTGTCTCTGAATCAGGAGAGGTGGCAAAGACTTAGTTTTCTGAAAAGTCACTACATTACTGCTAAATGAGAAAGCTAAGAGTCTGCATTCATTTTTTTTACATTTTATCTTCACCAGACCAACAAAAGCCTGAAAGTGTCAACACTTGCTTGCATGGTTAAGTGCTGTCATTTTAAGTGACATGCTAAGAAACAAATAGTATGTGAGTATAGAATAAGCTGCTCAAGTCCTTCACTATGTCACCTTGGTTGTATAGTGGGAAGAACAATTGCATAGATTATGGGGGGTCTGGGGTTCAATCCCTAGACAATGGCTAGAGATTTCCTTTCCTGTGGAATTGTTAATATTTCAGCCAACAATGTTTGTCAAAAAAACAAAAAAAAAACATAAAGTGTTAGCCACATAGAATATGCAGACCACCTCAAGGTTTTGTCATTATTCTCATAATTATTATCACAAATAATTGAGTCTGAGGAAAGCTGTTCACTACAGGGACACCATGTAGCCAGCACAAAAGATGAGTTCATTCTGTATAGCTTAGAGGCTAAACTGCATACCCTGGTCACCCTTATAAACTGATTGTTAATTGATACTGTAGGGCTGAAGGCATTAGTTGCAAAGAATGGAAATGATCACAGTGTAGGGATATTAAGGATTAAGATATTATTCCTGGAGTCATCCACATCTATACGGAGTGCGCAAATGCTGGAGACATAGTATAATCCAGAAAGACCATGCATCAGTCGCAATGTATTAGGGCTTAATATATTATTCTTGGAGTCATGTACATCTGCACAGGCTGCTCAAACCCTGGAGACATAGCATAATCCAGGAACACCATTCATCAGTATACTGGTTGCAGTTGGTGGTTGACAACTTTCAGAAATACCAGAGATTAAATTATTTGGATAGCTTGAATAAAGGAATGGAGTCTGGAAAGTTGACAGAATTAATGGTGGAAGCTTTAACAAATAGTAATCCATTAGAGATCATTAATCAGTTGTTAGTGATCAAAAGAGGGCATATTTCCCTTAAGCCACCTGCAAGCATGAATCAACCAACCAGGCAAATAATACTTAAGGTGCCGAACTACATAAACAAACTGCGAATTTTGGAAAGTGTGAAGGAGCAGAAAGAGTTTGAGATAGGAAGTCAAAAAGTTTAGATATTCCAAGTTTATTCTGTGGAGTTAATAGCTCAAAAGAGAGCCATTGTCAGTGTCTGCAGTTTATTTTATAAGAAAACTATAGCTATGGTTTACCAGTCAGTACACCATAAAATATGATCATCTATTGTCAACTTAGGTATCCATAAACTGATAGATCTAAAGCTTCCAAGTATGGGATACTATAAATTTTCTGCTGATAATTAACTGCATAAACAAACCCCTGGATTCTGCAAGCTTTGCACGGCATGCAGGATTAGTGCAGGAGCTCCAGCAGGCAAAAGGTCTGCCGTGCGATCCAGGAATAATCTGTAGGGACGTGCACGAGCGCTCCTGCACTAGGCCTGCACGGACTCAGTCCCTGTATGCAAATTACCCCATTTGCAGGAGAAATCCATTCAAATGAGGTGAATTTGTGATCCAGGAAGCTGAAAACCGGCCGTGCAGGACTAGTGTAATCTGCAGAAATGTACTCCACCAGTAACAGAGTACATTTATGCAAATTCCAAAGCGGAGCAATGACAGTTCCAAATAAAGGGTTGATATCATTTAGAAAGCATGCCAATGGCCAAGTATAAGGCCATTGGCATGGGAAACAGTTGAAAAAAAAAATCAACTTTTATTTTTTTTTAGCCGATCTCAGCTGTTTAAGTGTAGGGCAGCAGCGCGTAAACGGGATAGGGGGAAAATAAGAAAATAAACCTAAAATAAGCATTCTAACTAAAATCACTATTCTGCCATTATAGTCAATAGCAGGCAGAAGACAACATGGCCAGTGAATAGTGGTTGCTAAGGGGGGAGGCTCAGTGTGAGACATGTAACTATGCATTAGCAGGCAATCCTATGCAGATGAGGGGCATGATAGTGAATCTGAGATTTCCCCTGCATGCTAGTCAGCTCCAAACAGTATAAGAGCAGGAATAGTTTGGTGCAAGCCTAGGAGTTAGCTGACATCATAGGGGTGTGTGTCAGGCATACTGTAAGCAGACTGGAGCCCTGTGGCTCACGTTTGCTCTTAGCTTAGCAGAGCTAGGCAAGGGGGTGCGTCTGTGGCAGCCTAGCACTCTTTACATTGCCTAAGTGGGTGTGCGCACCGCACATCGGGTTTTAAAGAAAAAAAAAAAGTAAACCAGAAAATAGCAGTTCTGTGCACATTTGAGCACTGTGTTAGCACGGTGCCCCCCCCCCCCAGGCTTAAACAGGAAGGCAATGGGAAGGGAAAACCGCAGTAGGAAGGTAATCTAGGAGAACTAACATAGCTAGCAGGTGAAATGTTGAAACTCCACAAAAATCGACAAACTGTTGAACAATAAATCCAGTAGCACAATAACATACACATAATTATAGTGATGACAGCCTCACTATAATTATAAATGTGGAAATCACCCTTCATATTAGAAATCAACTGATATGCATTTACTGTGTATTAAGAATTGATCATATTGATGTTGAACATTAATGAGTTGGATTACTATTGGCTAATTAGATAATTGCTAATATGCCACAAGGTTTAAAACTGATGCAATGTGTGTTTTAAATTGTCTGATGAAGGCTAGTATTACATAGCCGAAAGCGCTTACTATTTTATAATAATAAAACTTTGGATTTTAATCAACGGTGGTCCGGCACTTGTTATTGTGCTATTGGATTTATTGTTCAGCAGGTGAAATGTATCCGAATCAGCCAATTACACAGACAGCAGACAAGCCCAGCCCAGAACACTACTATAAACTATGCAAACACCTTCCTCTCTGCTTTTTCCCATATGTACACCACCGGTGTATACAAGCGGCAAAGTTTTAACAAACAAAACAACAAAATGATAGGGGCTGCAATAGCTATCATGCAATCATTTGTGGAAGAGGCTGAGGGTGGTGAGGATGTGAATGCTGTCAACCAATCCACAGTGAGGAGATGGAGAAGAGTGTACAGACCCAGGGTAACCTACCAGGGGCTACATGAGCTGTAGAGAGTGGAGCGCTATAGGGTGGACAGGGACCTACTACAGCAAATTGTTGAACTGTGCTGGCCACACCTGACATACAGAACTAACAGAGGGGAACCCATCCCAGTGGATACCAAGGTATGTGTAGGCCTAAGAATACTAGCTACAGGTGCCTTCCAAAGGCCAACTGGGGATATGATGGGGATCTCACAGGCATCAGCATCCAGGGTACTCCAACAGTTCCTGGATGCCATGTCAGCACATGCCGGTGAGCACGTTTATTTCCCCAACACCCATGAGGCATCGGCCAGCAATATGCAACTGTTCCACCAAATAGCAGAATACCCTGAAGTAGTGGTTGCTATAGACTGCATGCACATATGCATCAAAGCACCACCCGGTGAGCGGGGTAGGGTCTGCATCAACTGCAAGGGCTTTCCCTCCATCAACTGCCAGGTCATGTGCGATGCCCAGGGCATAATAATGAATGTGTGTGCTGGCTGCCCTGGAAGCTATCATGATTCCCACATCTGGCATCTGACGCAGCTTTACCATGGGTTTGCCAATGGAGACATCCCTTACGGTCACCTAGTGGGAGATGCTGGATACGCACTGGAACCATGGCTGATGACACCCATCAGAAATGCACGCACATCCGAACAAGAACTCCATAATGAGACACACACACACACAGACCAGAATTATAATAGAGTGTGTGTTTGGGATGCTCAAGTCACAGTTCTGGTGCCTGGACACATCCGGTGGAGCCTTGCAGTACTCACCAGCTACATGTACCCAAATTGTCATCATATGTGCCATGCTACACAATATGATCCTCTGGAAACAGCTGTTGCAGGAACAGCACGGGCAGGCTCACACAGCCCCCCACCATTGCCAAGGCCTGCACAGGCATGGAGTGACTCAGAGGAGGAACAACCTGAGCCTGCCCCAGTAGGCAGAAGGAGGCATGTCCAGTATGCCCTGGCCTTGGCAAAGAGGCAATGCATATCACATACACTGACACAGGAGGTACCTAGGGAATAATACCTCTCTCTGATTCTCACATACAGTAAAAGGGATGCCAAACATGACACTACCTGTGCTCAGCCATGTGTAGGGAACGTATTATGTGCATCTGACATAGGCAGCCCTGCAATACCACCCTCAATACTGGGACACCCACAGGGTAAGTCACTCAACCTACCAATTGCCGAATGGAGTAGACTGTGTTGTTACCTGTATCTATGGTATGGATGTGAGCATGCAAGGGAATCAGGTGGCTGAATGATATGCCAGCAGATAGACACCTATAGTGGCACCATGAGATCTGTGACCAATACCAGTGTCACCACAGTAGCCAGTGCTACACAGGGTGACAAAACCCACTGCAGGAAATGTGCTGAGCCACATATTTGTCCATATGACTCACATATGCCAGTCAAGGAAGTTCACATATCCAACAACAGTCTCAGCCAGCAGGACAGGTGTAGAAAAACACAAACAAAGGCTGTGCTATGGCCTCTGCATGATATTTATGGTAACCTCCCCCCAGTTCTACATGGACAGATTACAGCAGGTCAGGCAGTGGGATGTTAGTTCTGAAGGGTAGGAAGTCAGAAACTAATATGTAGGTCAATCAAAGCTAAGACCTGTAGTACACTGGTATGCCTCTAGTCAGCATGATAGGTTAGAATGCAGAATGAAATGAGTTCCTGACATACCAGTACAGTCATAGCAAATGTGTACAAGTGTCAGGTGTGCCCCCACATCCTACATAGAAATGTAAAAACAGTCAGGTGTGCCCCCCCCAATCCTGTGTAGAAATGTAGTAACAGTCAGGTGTGCCCCCCCCAATCCTGTGTAGAAATGTAGAAACAGTCAGGTGTGCCCCTCCAATCCTGTGAAGAAATGTAAAAATAGTCAGTTGTGCCCCCCCCCCAATCCTGTATAGAAATGTAGAAACAGTCAGGTGTGCTCCTTCCCCCAACCCAGCATAGAAATGTAGTAACAGTCAGGTGTGCCCTCCTCCCACAATCCTGTGCAGGAATATAGAAACAGTCAGGTGTGCCCCCCAAACCTATTTAGAAATGTAGCAATGGTCTGGTGTGCCCCCCCCAATCTGATATACACACATATTAACAGTCAGGTGTGCCCCCGCACAACCCTATGTAGAAATGTAGTAACATGTATGTGCAGGTATAATACCAGTGGAGCACAGATGCACAGAGGTGGCCATGGTAGCAGGATAGGTTGTAGCATCTGCACAATATGTAGGTATGTGTGTGTTAGATTGGTGTATGTTTCATATTGTGTGAGAGTGGTCAGTATGTATGCATGTTGAGGTAAGACCTGATGGCCATTGCCCACTACTGCTGATGACAGGGACAAGTCCTCACAACTGCAGTGCCAAAGACAATACCCACCAGTATAACACATGCTAGCAGTAAGCCATTGTAAATGTATGGTGGTAATATGTGTCACCATCTGAAAGACTGACATGGCATGGCTGTTGGGCTAGATACACAAGCAGTACATAGGGGAAAGTACCCCAGACATACAGTATATATTGTGTGACTGTGAAATGCACACACCCTTGGAATTGTACATACAGGTATGCATCACATTATCTGGTCCTATAGTAGGGGATACTGGTGTTGTCTGCCCAAACACTCACAGATCACAAAGGAGGTAGGACTGTTGTATTGGGAAACAGCTGATGTACCTGCACATGCAAACATAACGGGAATGCCCAATGCATATCTGTGTGTCAGATGCAAGTAGTGTCCATAACACACATGCACCCAGCTCACACAAACACCACCCACAGGTACCTCTCTGGTTGTACCCCTGCTGTGGGGAATGGGTACAATATGACCCCACCTGTATATGGCAATAGCAAAATAATGCAGCATGCAGTGCAGGTGTCCCATGCAGGTGTGTCTTTAGCTGTAGGTAGCACCCTGCCAGCATCCACACCACCTGATCATGACTGATAGAAGGTATTGGCATGAACACCTAGCGCACATACCCTGTCACCCCAGGGGAATATACTGTATGGTGGCCTGAGACTGTAGGACTGACAGAATGCAACAACCTGCCACATCTGGCCTGCATCAATACCTAATGGCCGACAGGCCTCTGCCAAGAGCCTGTGTCTCACCTATACTGCCAATGCATGTTATGTCAAGGACACCCAAATAACAACACAACACACTCCACATAAGCTTTATGCAAGGCTATGTGGACAAACCACAGTAATATGTCCACCATGTCCCACTGCATGAACTGTGGACCAACACCAACACACATCTGTGATGGGGTGATAACCTTAGGGAAAGTATCAGAGAATGTATGCATAATGTAAGGAAGAGGATAGAATAACGGGGGGGGGGAGTGGGAGCGTGGGCAGCATGGAATGTGCAAGGTCCGACACAAAGCTGTGTGCACACACTGTCCTTGGCTGTAAACACATAAATGGGTGGCTACATACCTGCCCATACACCACAATAGGGGTAATGTCCTGACTCATGGCCCCTGCCTCTGGGTAACCTGTGCGAATCTGTACAGCTGTGAGGAATTCCCATAGCAATATAAGGCCATACTGTCATATTGATGGATGTACAAGTAGGGGATCCTCTGCCAGCACTGTACCAAGATGCTGAACCGGATACACAGACCCATCAGCAAGTGTCTGCAGCTCTCCCTCCAGGATGGCATAACCTACCATGAATATGTAGGCATCTGCCCACAATACTGCACACAGCTGCAGTCACCCCTGTCCCCCAAGACATCACTGTGAGTAGGAATGCCCAACTGACAGTTCATGAGGACAGAAAACATCACAGTGTTTAACAGTACACATGTCTAAATATCTCTGCTAACAGCAGTACCATGTAGCTGAAGCAGCACGGACACAATCACCTACAGTACACACTATCCCCTGCACACTTTGTCCCTATATTGCCAAATCATTGACAGGTACCCTGCAGAAACAGTTTGCTACCTGTAGGTGTACAACACAAGGGTCTGCACTGGAGTACAAACTACCTGGAATCAATCCACACATTCAGTACAGAAGGGCATACTGGGCAGGCATGCTCACAAACTTAGAGAAATGAAGGCAATGTCAGACAACAACATACTGAAAGGTCATACTTGACATGCTCACACACTTAAACAAATGAAGCCCATGTCTGCAAACAACAGTGGACCAGACATATCTTGCAGATATTAGTGCAGACACTCCTCAGTATGCACCACTCATGCTTTGCACACACACTGGATAGGAATACAGACATATATCCAAGGACAACACACTATAATAAGCCAGAAGTAGACATACACAGATGTGTGGAAGAGAGTGACTGTGACAAGGGGCCATCCATTATGAGGCCTGTCCCACCCAGCACACAGCCAAATGGCCACAACCACATGAGGTTCAGATGTCACTCACTTTAGATATTAGCCACCAGTATCTGTCAGCATTACAGACTATGTGGTGCAAGTGCTAGCTGTGCTACATGACTGTACAAGGAAGTAGTCATCTAGCAGCTGTATACACGTATCTGTGGAATATAACCCTGTGTGTGCCTGCTTGTGGTGTGACAACCTCTAGAAGAATGGATTATGGCCCATGCACACACACTGCCCTCCCCATAGCTCTACTATGACAAGGCTGCTGAGGTCATCCACTTTGAAATACACCTTTGGGAAAGTTGCAGCCCAGTAATCTCTGTGGCACGTCCTATAACTGTGTACTGCTGTAGTGTGATAAACTAGTTAGGTAGAAGTTCTAATCCGAGACATGGCAACTGCGTGTGTATCTCTGTAGACAGCAATGCATTTTAGGCTAGTCACACTCACTAAAATTCAAATGCCCTACTTTGGCAAGGTTGCTGATGACATTCACTGTGAAATACACCTTTCGGAAAGCTGTATCCCGGTAATCTCAGTGGCGTGTCCTATAACTGCGTACTGCTATAGTGTGATAAAAATAGGTAGAAATTCTAATTCTAGACATGGCAACTGTGTATGTTTGTGTGTTTCTGTCTCTGTGTATAGAGCAATGGGCTAGTCACACTCACTACAATTCAAATGCCGTACTTTGGCAAGGCTGCTGATGTCATTCACTCTGAAATACACCTGTGGAAAGTTGTAGCCCCATAATCTCTGTGGTGCATCCTATAATGGCGTACTGCTATAGTGTGATAAAATAGTTAGGTAGGAGTTTTAATCCCAGACATGGCAACTGTGTGTGTCTGTATGTGTAGAGAGCAATGCTTTTTAGGCTAGTCACACTCACTACAATTCAAATGCCCTACTTTGTCAAGGCTGCTAATGTAATTCACTGTGAAATACACCTTTCAGAAAGCAGCATCTGTGTAATCTCCATGGTGCATCCTGTAACTGCGTACTGCAGTAGTGTGATAAAATAGTTATTAGGAGTTCTAATCCCAAACATAGCAACTGTGTTTGTGTCTCTGTCTGTGTACAGAGCAATGCTTTTTAGGCTAGTCACACTCACTACAATTCAAATTCCCTACTTTGGCAATACTGCTGATATCATACACTCTGAAATACATCTTTGGGGAAGGAGTACACCAGTAATCACTGTGGTGTGTCCTATGACAGCTTCATGCTGTAGTGTGATATAGAACTCTGGTAGGGGTTCTATTCCCACACATGGCAGTTGTGGATGTTTTGTGTGTGTTTCTATGTGTAGGGAGCAATGCATTTAGGCTAGTCACACTCACTACAATTCATATGCCCTACTTTGACAATCCTGCTGATGTCATTCACTGTGAAATACAAGTTTGGGGAAGAAGTACTCCAGTAATCCACGTGGTGCATCCTATAACAGCTTCATGCTGTAGTGTGATACAGAACTCTGGGTAGGGGTTCTATTCCCACACATGGCCATTGTGGATGGTGTGTGTGTGTTTCTATCTCTGTGTAGGGAGCAATGCATTTTAGGCTAGTCACACTCACTACAATTCAAATGCCCTACTTTGGCAATCCTGCTGATGTCATTCACTGTGAAATACACCTTTGGGGAAGGAGTACTCCAGTAATCTCTGTGGCATGTCCTGTAACTACGTAGTGCTGTAGTGTAATAATCTAGTTAGGGAGGAGTTCTAATCCCAGACATGACGGGTGTGTGTCTGTACTTGTAATTTGTATCCTGTGTGAAGGTGGCTGTGAGTGTGTAACAACTGGCCTCAATGTGGAGCGGATTTTGCAAATTTCTTATATGGTGGCCCTAGTATATATCACAATGTCCACCATACAGGGATAACAGAGTTGAAATAGAAGAGGGCTGGGGTGCAAATCCATACCCCTACATGTGACATCAAGGCAGGTGAACAAAGTGAGCAACCGTAGTATTACCCAGAGAACCCTCTCAACCCATGTCTCATACACACACACACTTGCCTAGGCAACAGCTGCTATGCTGATAGTACCCTGCATATTGCTCACTGATAGTAACAATGGTGTGTTTGTCGTGGGCTACAGAGGGCATGGCACCCCATCCATCAGTCCAATAGGCATGTACATGCCAACAGTGCACCTTACCTGTGTTCCACACTGGACACCTGCAACATCTGTGGTGCCATCAAATGTGACCCACAAAGGACATACCATGCCTGAAAAACATGCCCTGTATGGACAGATGCCACTGACACTAGGGAATACCAGTATCATGCTATCAGTGTAGGTGCATGGTCAATCTGCCATCCATTAACAGTTCCCGCCACATGAGGCCAGGACTGATGATAATAATCTGTGTACACAACATGGACCAGGCACCCCAGATACAGTTCCACATGTCACTGTACATGCATGTGGGAGGTGAGCACATCCCAGACACTGTCCATGTCATGGACTAAGGAACACATACATGGCAAGCAATGCACAGCATTGGCCACATGCAATAGTCACCCAGGTGACTGGATGGTGAATACAATACAATACCTACCTATGTTTGCAAATCCAGATACTACACCTCTGAGCCACAATGCAAACCATTGTCATGTGGCCTGATGCCAAGGTATACCCATCACCTAATTTTGTATAGCCGTCTGGCACAGTCAACCAATACACACCCGTGAAGCAATGCACCCATGCATGTCAGTACTGCACCCTGTGTCAGTGTGTGTGTTGCATGATGTGTATGACCACATTCACACTCACTACAGCCCCCACTGGCATACTGAAGCATGCTGTCTGATGACAGACACCTCCACATGCCCTTTGTCCATATAACCTTCGTATGACCCCTGTGGTGTATGTGATACCTGCACAGTAATGCATTGTGGCAATCTCATTAGTGATGAGTTGTATTTCTGGCCCTGCCAAGTGTGTCAATGTGTGTGTGTCCCTGTGAGAGTGTGGCTGTGTTGACACTGGCACCTGTTCATGCGGACAGGCATGTGTACTACACCTACCATATAGCTACCATATCCCTATTGCAGATGTTACCCATCATCACATTTAAGATTTGAGGGCTCCTCAACATGTAACCTCTGTGGCGCATCCAATAACTGCATAGACATGTGATAGCACCAAATAGTCTTCAGGGGTTTGATACCCTGTACTGGTAGGTGTGTGACACAAACATGCTTATGTTTTACTCTCCTACCCTCCCTGACTTTTCTTTGCCTCTGTCTGCCTCTCTCATTCCCTCTCTGTTGGATGTGGAGACTTACACCTGGTTTGCTTAGGCAGAAGCATGTGTATTTTAAGTGATGCTCATGATCAGCTGATGGCCTCTGCATGAACTGCAGCCCTCCTCTAACTGATTTCATGTGGAACAGCTGTGGTAACATTACCATAGCCAATTGCACGGAAACACACTACGATATCTAGGAACATCATGTCGGTATTGGGCCTTTACATTCACTGTGAGCAGGAATTCGATCTGTTGTTTGGCAAACAGCATCTCAGATGGATTGGGGATTTACCTCTAATAACATACACTGTGGAAACAGGGCAACACACAGGAGGGGGATGTGCCTGACCTGACTATAGACTGTAAGTGCTGCTATACGGCATTTGGAATAATGTTGGTTTAACAGGGTGTGTGTGGATATGGCTGTCCTACATGTTTTAATACCTGCCATGTCAGTGCTATGTTTATGAGGAAATCCCTATCTGTAGGGTCATCTGCAGTCTTGCTAGTGTGTGGTGCCTTTTGTTTCATGTGTTACTCACGGAGCACCTATCTGTGAACTGCAGACGGTAGTGTGAGGATTGCAGTCTGTAGATGGTGAAAGCCGTGAGAGTTACTGACTTCATATCCTTCACAGGACATATGTTGCAACAAACCCTGTTTATATATGTTATGTATAGTAGAGGTTATATTTTATGACATAACCTGGACATTCTGTGGTTGTGTGTACAGTACTGTGGTCTGTGTACTTATGGCGACTGTTGACAGTGTGTGTATTGTTAATTTGTACTTTGGCCTGTGTACAGACTGTGGTAGATGTTGTTGTTCTTAGTCCTGTTTTCTGATGTTACATGCTGCTCCACTGTATGTTACCCTATCAGCTTACATGTTTGTAGGGCCATACATACACATGTCCCATACCACAGACAGCCATCGGACCACACTGTGTAGTGGCCCAGTGTATGTAGGGTTAGTGTGTGAGTGGCACATATGAGGATGGTGTTGAACAGATAGTCCATATACTATAATATTATGCTAGCTTACCATATGTGGCTGTGGCTGTGTTCACATCCATTGTGGTTATGCACTTTCACACAGGTGTATCATACTCTGTGCTGTGCCATGCTAGTAGAGCCTGCTATATATGCTGGTACATGTGCATTCCACCATAGGAAA